>NC_091823.1:58770858-58915858 GCF_038994185.2 Dermacentor albipictus
AGATGCCGGTTCCTGATTTTAGGAAGTTTCTTGCTTTCTTCGATATTATGCATCCGCGTTAATATAGCGGTGCGTGAGGGCATAGACATAATAGCTTTCTTGTTATCTGTACTGAGCATGTACATACATGTCGACAGATGAAAAGTGAGTGCCATGCCGCTGCAAAAAATAATCAAATACCCTAATATAAGGAACACAATCTCTATTAGTTATGCAAAGAAACGAGAGTTTCTGAGTAGGATGGCGGAAGATAGCCGATGACGAAGGGGAAATTAGTTGGGGAAGGCTGCATCAGGCAGCCCACAGACTGCTGAAGCAGCTCAAAGACTCGCTGCTCATGAAAGCGCTTGATATGTGAAATTCGACTCATGTAAGGTATCCATATTTACATAAAAATGAGTAATGACGTTGCGGGTACCCTGTAGACATACAAACACATGTTTAAAGTCAATTTGGACCTTGCAACGGTGCTTTCAGTGGCTACGGCTACCCATGTCGGACTCAGCGTCCTGACGGTCAGTCTACGTGCTGAAGCATGTTACATAAGGTCACATAAAGGCATTGGTGCTTTTAATGCTGCTATTCGATTGAGCTATTTGCATTGAACTTGAAGTAATTGCCGTTAGCTGCACAACACGTCCGACTTCTACTGATCAAAGCAATAGTGTCACTGGAAGAGTTGAGGCGATCGTAACGTAGCGCTTAGTGCACATTCTCAATCATTTCCGTTGCCAGGCGAAGCGAGACATGTGGTTAATACTTGGCGTAGAGAGAGTCGAATGACTGAAAAAGAAACTGACACAATTTAAAAGTTGCCAGATGGTCATTACAGCCGCATTTAATAATTTTATCAGACTTGTTCATCGCTTGCTTTGGCCTTGTCGACACGCCCACAAAGCGCCACTATCTTATTGAAAGAAAACGATGACAAAGCTTCGGGGATCCCTCCGACTTCTGGGGCTCGAGCTCTATATGTTGCAGCATCCACTGATATTGATAACACAGCCAGTATTGACTAACAAAGACGTATCTCTGAACTGGGGCAACATCGTGCCACAATCCAATGCGAGGAGGTCGTTGTGCTACTGCACATCTGCTACTACACTATAGATCTGTGCAGTGTGATGTGCCTCATTCACACTATGCGTTCGTATACGTAAGAAACGTTTCACATGTGCTATAGTTGTGTTTTGTAAGCAAAAAAGCCGGTGCATCGTTTCTGTGATCCGTCCGGTGCACATACTACACGACTTGTTAATCGAGGTACATTATATGTGTCGTTCAAAGCAATGCCTACAACCAAATCTATACATTGACATTTCTGGAAGGCAACAGATACAATCATATTGCTAGTACTAGTAGTGTTGGTCAACATTTTGCACATGATTCATACGCGCAGTTTAATAAAAAAGACAGTTAAGTCGAGCTGATTGGTGCTGGACGAAGGCATCAAGCACGATATACCCAGAAAAACTACTAAACGGCCTGTTGGTGTAGGCTAGAGAACTTGTCAATAGTGGTCACATTTATTTTTTGCACAGTTCCGTTCACCGCCGCGACAAATCCTGATATTCTTAGTTGACGCGCACAATTTGAAGAACCACGTAAATTTTTATGCTGATGTATCTTTTCCTATCTCGATTGAAGACAGCGGTGATTGCAGCCAAACGACGAACATATTGCATGCCAACAAGTTGAGAGATCACAGTCGCCAATTAAATGGCATTCATTTCTGACTTTTGAAACTCTGAATGGTTCTAACAAAGAGGATTTGCGTCTGTGCTTCTTCATTCGCACGAAATTTGTGCTAGCAAGTGTTTCTACTTAGGTGGTTGGTTGGTCATAAACCTGAACGTTTGACGAGACGGCGCATCCTTCACCTTCGGAAAGGTTGTTGGGCAAGACCGGCTCTTCCAACATCGAGGCCCTGCTTACAACAGTAGGAAAAAAAATAAATGCACGCGAAAAGCTTACAGACAGACGGTAAGCTTGGCTAAGGAAAGCATTCAGACTATCCTGTTTTTCTTCGGTGAAGCTCTTCGAGTTTCCTTCTGTCGCTTGGCGCACAGTTGAAGCTGGCTTCATTAAGATATGTAGCGTTCCTAGTTAAAGGACACAGTAGACTTAAAACATTGCTGTGGAACTGGCGTCCATCTCGTCTACATTTATTTCTCACTTCTCTCTCCTCTTCCTCTGTCCCCCCGGTTCCCGCGCTTCTTCATCTTCTATTCGAAGGCTCATACCGCTTCACCCTTCCAGGTTTCTTTTGCTAACCCCTCCTGGGGTAATACTTGAAAACGTTTCCAATCGAAGCACATTCAACTGAGCCCCGTTCACCAATGTACCACACAGTCTTCAATATTCCTTTCTGAGTGGCTGTTTTTGTCACAGAGTAAGGACCATAAAATTTGGCACTGGATTCTCTTACTCCTTTCCTAACTAGGATGAGGTCGGTGACTTGAATGTCTGGGATAGCTGAGCAATGTCTCTTGTCAAAATTTTTTTTTCATTCGTTTACGGTACCTCTCCTCCTGTGATTTTTGTTTCCTTTCCTCGACGATCTTGAGATTTTCTAACAGCCCCAGTTCAAGGTCCGCTTGAAGAATAGGGGTCTCTCCTGAAGAAGCGAACTGCGGGCTGCATCCCAAGCCACTGGTGTAGGAGCGATTGTGATGTCTTACAGCTGCTTCTAAAGAGCATTTCCATCCACCAGGGAAACTATCGTACATCCTGATGTATTGCTTCACATCTCGTATAGCACGCTCTGCAAGCCCATTCGCCGCGGGATGGTATGGTGCACAGAATTTGATTGATATATTGTGGTCTCGAGCCCATCTTGCTAATTTTTCACTCTTGAACGCTGGTCCGTTGTCACATACGATCTTCCTGGTTGTCCTAAACATATCCCGTTGGAGGAGGGCGATGACACTATTCGCATCTTCTTGTCCTGCCCGTGCCGCGACCATCCTGGTGCACTCATCTATGGCCAGAAGAAAAGCTTGCGTTTTTCGGACTCCTTCTCGTTTCTTATTTAGCTCGGCAAAATCCAGGTGTATAACTTCAAAAGGCACGTTCGAGTGGCAAGGTATTATCATGGCGTCTGTAGGCTGCTTGTATTTCACTTTGTTGACTTGACAAATGTGGCATGAACGAACGTATTGATTGACGTCTTCTTTCATGTGAGGCCACGTAAATCTCTTGACTAGCTTGTTGTAGGTGCGCCAAAATCCGTCGTGTCCTCCAGATTCTGGGCTATCGTGGTACAAATAAAGCACCTTGGGAACCAGCGTTGGCGGGACTTGATAGCGACCTGTCATAAAAATTAATTGTTCAGTGCCTTCCCACAATTTTACTTCATTGATTTCTTCCGATTGTTCTTTATTGGCCTGTATCATCAGTCGAGACAATGCATCTGCATCAGTCAAAAGGGGTCCAGGTCTGTGGGAGATGGTGAAATCAAACTGCTGCAAGTAGTTCACCCATCTGGCGATACGTCCCTTAGGTTGGGTCATATTCAAGAGATGAGTGAGTGCCTGGTGATCCGTGAACAAAGTAAACTTCGCACCTTCTAGGTACGTACGGAAGTACTGAATTGCTTTAAGGACAGCAAGAGCTTCCTTTTCAGTAGTGGTGTAGTTGATTTCAGGTGGCTTGAGGGTGTAGCTGTAGTAGCCTACTACATGTCGCTTTTCTCGGCCGGATGCTTCTGGACATTTCTGGTACAAGACTGCACCTGTTCCATAATGTGAGGCGTCGGTATTCAGTTCAAAGGGTAAAGTGAAATCTGGTATGCGTAGAATAGGGTCAGCAGAGATTCTGTGCACCAGATCACGGTAGACTCTCTCACATTCCTCATCCCACTCAAATGGAACTTCTTTCTGCGTTAGGCGCGTGAGGCATCTTGTTTTTATAGCAAAGTCTTTTATGAAAGGTCTGAAATGTCCTGCTAATCCCAAAAACACACGCAATGAGTGGACGTCATACGGTTTAACCAGTTGGGATATTCTCTCGACGGACTCTTGTTTCGTGCTTTTGGTAGTCCCATCAAATACTCTTCCAAGAAACACAACTTTTCTTTGAAAGAATGCACTTTTCTTAAAATTAACCTTGAGTTGTGCCAAGCTCAAGGCATTTAATACCTGAGAAAGGTGTTCCTGATGTTCAGCCTCTGTTTTCGAGAAGACGATAATATCGTCTATGTACACGTTACAAAATACACCCAGAAAAGGCTTCAGGACTTCGTTCATAATCTTCTGGAACCATGCTGGCGAGTTTTTCCAGCCGAAAGGAAGCCGGTTATACTCGTACAGATCAAAGGGCGTGATAAAAGCAGTGTACATTTTTGTTTCTTCGGTTAGCGGGATCTGCCAGAAACCTTTGCACAAGTCAATGCGTGAAAAAATCCGGCAACCACCTGTCTCATCTATAATCGTGTCTATCTTCGGCATGGGAAATGGTATAAGGTCTGTCTGGCGATTGAGAACCCTGTAATCTGTGCACAGTCGGAAAGTTCCATCTTCCTTCGGCGCAATAGTTATGGGAGAAGCGAAGGGTGACACCGAAGGCCGGATTATATCGGCGTCTAGCATCTCCTGCAATTCTTTCTTCAACCATATCTTACGTTCTCGTGACATGTTATAAGGTGATTTTCGGATGACGGTCTTGTCAGTTAGTTCGAAAGGCACCTTGTGCGACTTCATCTCCTGTGGATAGCTTCCTACGCATACCAGTTCAGGGTAGGTCGTTGCAATATCTTCCGCGCACTTGACAATTCGCAGGTTATCTTTTCTATCTGGCTGTGTCTCTTCCCTTGATAGTCCTTCCACTAAAACTGCATCGTCCCAATATACGTTGATTTTTAGTTTCTTTATGTCTGGTCTGGATAGCAGAAAGTCGTACGTCACCCCCGTTATCACCAGTAGGTCACTCTCTATTTCATGACCTTGGAACTCGATGTTTACTGAGGCCCACTGATTATGAATTGTCACTTTTCCATTGTACCCTTGCACCCGTAGTACTCTTCCACTATGCAGGTGACTTGAATCTACCAGCTTGGCATTTATTATAGACACAGAAGCACCGCTGTCAACCAAAGCCATCATATGTCTATTTCCCACTTTGACAGGAATGTGAAGTAAACTAGAGCAAGTTAAATAAACAGTCTCAGTTGTGGTCATCGGGTCGGACTGATCACCCTTGTTTATTAGTTTTTTGTTGTCGGAGACTCTTGAGCGTCTGAAAGTATGGGGACAGGGTCGTTGTCGACGTTATTCACTCGACCTCTGGGAGCACGCCAACCCAAGCTCTCTGTACTGCCTGCAAGGCGGCTCGGTTCTCGCGGATTACGGCTTGACCAATCCGCGCCTGTCCGTCTGAAGCGACTGCTTGAGCCAGCGGTTATATTTTCGTCTGAAGTAGATGGTATGTCGTGAAGGCACTCCAAGAGCTCGTCTATAGTTTTAGGTGATCGTGCTTGCGCTAGCTTCAGGACTTCCGCGGGCAATCCGTGCATTATTAGAGCTACTATGGCAGAAGGAGGAAGCATAGGCTCAGCCAGCTTTAAAAGGCGGCGTTTTTCAAAGAAATACTCGATGGGGGAGCCCTGCTTGAATTTGAAATTGAGTGCGGCGTCCCATCTTTGCACTGGGTTGCTTCGGAATGTCTTCAAGAATTTTTCCTTCCACTGGTGCCAAGAGTTGCCAACATCTTCAATAATGTGCAGATCGTACCACTTACGTGCAACACCTCTTAAATAACTACGCATGTTGGTAATTTTGTCCTCATTAGAGTGCCATTTGTTCTTCCCAGCCGCATATTCATAGAATTCAAGCCAACTTTCTGGGCTTGAAGACTTGCTGTCGAAAGCATCGGGTTCGACAAATTTAGTCGCCGGCTTCTCAGCGTTTAGAGAGCTTATAAGTGACGTCACCAGTTGGTTTTGTTGCGCCATCTGTTGTTGTTGTAGCTGAAGAGCTTTCAAAACGAGGCTCACCTCTTCTGTCGAAGACCGTGATGCAGAGTCCTTTCGACGCATGGGTTCAAGAACTAATTCGTCGAAGATCGCCAGACGCAAGTTCACTTTCACCGCACCCTTCCGACGTAGTTCAGCAATGTCTATGGAAGCCTTCTCTAAAACCAGGTTCACGAGGTCTGCCGAGTTGAGTTCGCGAGGTAGTTCCACCGCTGGTTCGTCTTGAGCTTGGTATCTCGAAAAGATGATCTTCTCTGCGGAGCTCTCCTCGAGGAAAAATGTCACCCACATGTTGGAGTCAGTTGTCGGCTGCGCCAAAATATTGTAGCGTTCCTAGTTAAAGGACACAGTAGACTTAAAACATTGCTGTGGAACTGGCGTCCATCTCGTCTACATTTATTTCTCACTTCTCTCTCCTCTTCCTCTGTCCCCCCGGTTCCCGCGCTTCTTCATCTTCTATTCGAAGGCTCATACCGCTTCAAGATATACGCACTGACTAACTGAACTTATCTTACTAGAATAATGATGGCGATGATGTCTTCCTTATAAAGATGACAGCTTTAGCACTTTACGTTGCGGAAGCTTGCGCACAGTTCTTTTTTCTTAAAATTGCTACCTGAGAACCTTGAAAACAACAATTCAAGACATTGTCAGGCGAAGCTGTCTATTTAGTTGACCTGTGACTTCTTGCGCTTACGCAGTATGAGAGGAGAAGCTGTACCACAAATTCAAGGTGTTATGACACCAAAACCGAAAGTCTTAAGTATTTCACCTTGCACTTAGCTATCGGAATTTGGCAGAGTGCAAAGCGCTCAACATGGGCACTAGAGGGGTTGGAGTGAAGCTCGTAAAATACTCTAGGAGATATGGAGCCTCAAGTCTTGCGTTAAGCAGTCGATAGATGCGCATTGACGCAAATACTTATCAGTTCATTCAATTAAGCATACTCGAAAACAATAGGTTGAAATTTTGTCAGATCGACGGTGCCTATATTGTTAAGATGCTTCTAGAGTGGCAAGCATTCTTATGGGGGTATATTGTGGCAGGAAGCAAATTAGGAAAGCCCCTTCGGGAAGTTCGACCAACTAACGTAACTCGGGGGTAATGTTTACGTCACAAAGGCTAACGCCGGTTCAGAAACTGATAAGGACCCAGCGCGGAACGGTTTATAAGCAGCAGAAAAACTTAAGAATTTGCAACATCACGCCTTTAAAACAATAGAGTAGTGATAACTTGCACGTTACAGAGCAGAAATAGAGACCCTGAAATGAGAGCGTCGTAAGACGTGAGAGTTGCGTTAAGGCTGTCATTACTCCTTTCTTAATTTTTTTTTGTGCGACCCTGACAGTAATGAAAAGTAGATGACGCTTTCACCCTTTCTCTTCCTTCGGCTAAACAGATCCGCATATTTAAATCTTGGCGACAGGAAAAAAGTACGCAAGCTTCATTGTCTTCGAGGCGCCAAACGAGTTAAGCATCGTTCTCGTGTGCGCAGACGTTCCAGGAACACAAAAATAAAGTGCCCTTCATGGACAAGCGTGCGCGCTACGCAAGAAAAACACCCTTGCCCACTCCGTGTTTCTTTTGTCTGAGGCCAGCGAGGGCTGCGGCTGCTGCGTACGAGTAGGCATGTCACTGGCATCGCCCGCTACTGTAATTGCAACTGGTCATATAAAAGTGAGCGCTATGCGTCTCTACCGCTGGCCAGCCTGCTTTTCTTCGCTGGGTGCACACACGTGTTTCGCGGGAATTCTCGAAAGTGTCTGACAGCTCGCTGAGCTGCCACACCGGTGCCTGTCATCATGGAGGAGGGCATCGTGATGCACACCATACGCCAGCTTATGACCATCAGGGATCCGCGCACCAAGGATTGGAAGCTCCTGCACAATACCAGCTTCATCGTCGTCCTGTTGGGAGGTTACCTGTACATGGCCAAAGTGTGGGGTCCCAAGTTCATGAAGCACCGGAAACCATACGAGCTTAAAGGTATCATTCGAATCTACAACCTGTTCCAGGTGTTGTCAAACATCTACTTCTTGTACAGAATCATCTACTACTCCTTCTGGGCAGCCGGTTACAGTCTATTCTGCCAGGGCCTGACGTACAAAGCCGACGAAAACTCCCGGAACCTCCTGAATGCCTACTACTGGTACTTCCTCGTCCGTGTCGCCGACTTTCTGGACACGCTGTTCTTCGTGCTTACCAAGAAATTCTCCCACATATCGGTGCTCCACGTGACCCATCACACCATAGTCGTGTTCAATGGTTGGATGTTTCTGCAGTTCGGCCCCGACGGACAGGCCGTGTTCGGTGTGTGCCTAAACGCCTTCGTGCACATCATCATGTACGTCTACTACTTTCTCGCTTCGCTCGGCCCCTCCATCCAGAAATATCTGTGGTGGAAGAGGTACCTGACCAGAATACAGATCATCCAGTTCTTCATAATGATCGCTCATGCATCTATACCAATTTTCGTTGACTGCGGTTATCCGGTCGTGTTGCTCTGCATCGGAATCCCACAAGTCATCCTCATTCTGGGCCTCTTCGTGAACTTTTACGTTCAAGCATACCTTAGCCGCACGTCAGGCGGACCTCCCAGTACGTCGGCTCCTCAGCTACGCAGCGAAAACGGACACAGTCACAACGCCAATGGTAACAACGTGGAGGCGAAGAAAGAATTGTAAAAAATAACTCACGCGTCGCGAGCCCTTTTTCCTGTCTTCGCTTGTGCACTTTTTCAGACCGAAAGTTCAAACGGGACCTGTAAGCGTTCAGATGATGTGGAGCTGTGCTCCATCTTGTTTTTGTGTTTTGTTTGTGCAGACTTATGAGTGCGACGACCTAGTACCCGATGAACTGAGCAGCACGTGAGCGTTGCGCCTGCGCAAAACGTTTAACAGAGCCTGTTTTCTATCGCTCCAGTCAAACTGTGCGTACAAACTTCACCAACAATCACCGTATAGGAGTTATGTTACACGTTATCCGTGATATGCGAAGAAGCTGCATGGTAGTGTAAATAAGCTCGTTTTTAGCGATGTACAGCATATACAGCTGCCATATGCACCTTTTCGCAATGTAACGTCAAGCTCGTCACTGAGAATTTCCGCGTTCTCGATGCGTTTTGTCTATTTACCAACACAATTAGGCCCTGATGCCAAGCGCTTTAACACATTCTGCGAATGCTCGACTGTGGCGAGCCAAAGAACAACAACAAGAGCAACAAAAAAGAGAGACCGACTACATAGTTCTTGTCTCTTTGTTGAGACGAATTTTCTACTGAAACAGAGTGCATGCAGATAAATTTTGCTAACGTCATAACTCCTAAATATGATAGAAGAGGAGACACTCCTGCCAGCCTTTTACATTCTTGATGTTGAAAGTTTAACCAGCTGGCATAATTTTTGTCATGTGTCAACTTACATGAGGATTCTATCTATCTTCCTTCCGAAATTATACGAAAGGGTAATACATGACAGTACACGCGTCTACAGAAACAATGAGTTTTACACTATGTGTATTGTGGCAAATGAAGGCCGACATTCACACCTCATTGTACATAAGCTTCTTGTATCGGCGTTGTTGATAATATTTCTGTCCACTGTATTTTATAGCTAGACTTTGTTCACAACGTCTGCATTGTTACTTGAAGATATGCTCGTTGCTATACCTTCGTTAGGGAGAGAACGAAGGCAGCAGATTGTGCATGGAACCTGCATTTTTTTTTAAAGACACAAACAGTTCTGTCGTAGCGTTTGTCTCGCTGAACACATGTGATATGTAAATAAACTGTACATTGGCGAGTGACATCGCTCTTTATCGGACAAAAAAAGCCCACGCTTGTCATGACTGTGTTGCATTAGTCATTCAGCATGGTACATACGCATCCATCGGGCCAGTCGTGTGCACCGTAGCAGAAACTACAGAGAGGAAGGAAGGAAGGAAAAAGTGGAGAAGGAAAGGTAGGGAGGTTAACCAGTATGGCTTAACCGGTTTGCTACCCTACACATGGGAGAGGGATGGGGGAGATTAAAGATGGGGAAGGGGGAGAGGGAGAGAGAGCACATATCACAGCACACACAAAAACTACAGAGAGATTTTGGGCTCACCAATGGGCTGAATTGGTCTTTCATTTCATTTTCTAAGGGTGCATTGGCAAACGTGTTTAGTTCATCTAAGATGGTTGATTAAAACTTCTAAAATTCCCAAATGACCCTTAGTTACTGACAAATAAAATTCAACATGCATGCCAGAAAACAACATAGTAGCATAACAGTGGCGGCGAAGTTATGGCAAAATTTCGGCTCCATTCCTTCATGACGAAAGAGGTTGTGGCCCAATGTGACTGAGCGTGGCGGAGGATAATAAGCTTTGTGTGTGAACACGAGAGAGCAAGACGATTACACTTCATTTGCAAATGAAAAGCAATAGGTATGGAAACCCTTAGAGAACCCTCTTTCACGTAAAAGAAACCCAAATAACTTCACATGCTGCAATATACTTGATGCCACAGAGACAGCAGCGACGCCATGGCTTGGGCATGAAATTCAAGAAGGTAAGTTTGACATTCGTTACTATGAACAAAATCAAGGGCTATTAAGTGTAGAATGACAGAGAGAGAGAGAGAGAGGGAGAGAGAGAGAAATGCGCGGAGTTAAATACTATAACGTGAGAAGGGGGAGCCAATGTGCGAGGGAAAACAGGAATGTGAAGTAAGCACCGCACAAGTGGCAGTCATATTGCAAAACTTAGTTTTCGGTTGTATTTAGAGCACTATAATCAATTTAAAGAAATGCAAAGGCAAGCATCAGAACTTTTCTAAAGATAATGCGACCCGATTCAAGAGAAGTGGAAGCAGAAACTGTTTTATGAAGTCAATTTACACGAAAACAACCATCCTTAATACGATCTAGACAGCCACCATTGGACGTTATTTCCCTATTAGTGTCTTGCGCTAGCGGTACGGTAACTGATCAGGCCTCTTGCATGTGGCGTGGTTTCGCATCCTGCTAAGGCATTGCCTGTCCTGACTAGCCAGCGCTCGGGCAGCTGGCGAATCGCGATTTTCTCATTTACACGCGGACAGCATCGGTGAACTCGGCCTATGTAAGTAACATCAACACTAGGTCTTAAGGCTCAACAAGGCTGCGTGATTATTATGAGATGGGAAGAACAATGTGATGGCATGGCGCCCTATAAAGTCTTCAAGAGCCGATGAGACATTTTGTAGCGCGATGAGACGGGATATCAGCACTGTCCGTGTTACGCGTTTCTTGTCTCTGTCCATATATATTTAGGCTTGCTGTGTAAGTATATTCAAGAAGTGGACATCTTACAGTCTTCTTCTTAAGACGAAATTTAACGGCCCACACAATACAAAGGGCACAACACAAATACATCTGCGTTGTCGTCGTCGTCGTCGTCGTCATCATCATCATCATCATCATCATCATCATGGATATACTGGCTCACATACAAGAAAATCTGCTCTCTCATGATTAACTGCAGAGGTATACCTTATAGGATGCCCTAGGAGGAGACAGTGGTAAAAAAAATTTCGTAATGCCTTGAAAATTAAACGTATAAGCCTCAAAAGTCCTCAAGAATACCCTGCTAACGCGACAATTTCCGTTTTAGGGCCATGTATTCAATGCCAGTTGTGTACCACAACTGGCATTCTGAAGCTTCAAGGTGGGGAGGGGGAAATGAAAATTCTCTTGCTTAACTTTTGCGTGCCGGTGGTACAGCACCATTCACGAGTGGTTGCAGTTTTTTTCAAATGCGGATTCTAAACTTTTAGGAGAAAACGACAAGTTTGCACAGCAAGTTTCCGTCAAGGTAAGAACGTTTGCACTAAAGATTGGCGTAGTAGTGCCACTACTATGCAGAGACAGCGTTTTTTTTTCTCTTTGAACAGTTGTTCGTGGTTGTTGCTGTTCACCTTTGACTCCGTGTTTGGGCCCCACTCAGCTCTGGCTTCATCAGTGGCATATGGTGGAGTCTATTTACGATCAGCCTCGACACAATGTTTGCCTAAGTATCTTGGTGCTGTTCATTTGCTTGTACTGTCCAGCTGTAGGCATTGCTTAATACTTACAGTTTACGGCATCGTGATTTAAGAAACACCGTCTCGACCCGCACTTCCTATGCATAGCTCGTTCTTGAAAAACGGTGTTGCCACTTTCGATTCACCACTCGCGAACGAAGCGTGCCCGGCTTCGCCCAAACTTTTCTCTGTCTGAAGCGCAAGTTTACTTGGTGTTGAAAGCCATAGCCGGAATCAGTAGAACACGAGCTGCATATTCCAGGGGCTTCTCCTTACCATCGCGATGTCGCTCTTCTTAACAATGCCGCCGTGCAAGAAAGTGATGAAGCTGGAGGAGTCTTTACAGGAATCGGTAACTTTCTAATATATGGGGTTTTACGTGCCAAGACCACTTTCTGATTATGAGGCACGCCGTAGTGGGGGACTCCGGAAATTTTGACCACCTGGGGTTCTTTAACGTGCACCTAAATCTAAGTACACGGGTGTTTTCGCATTTCGCCCCCATCGAAATGCGGCCGCCGTGGCCGGGATTCGATCCCACGACCTCGTGCTCAGCAGCCTAACACCATAGCCACTGAGCAACCACGGCGGGTAATCGGTAACTTTGGAAGATGCAGTAGAGATGGGAAAAATGAGAAACTGTGATAGGGGTAGCACGTAAGACCTGGCTATCTCAAGTGGGCTAGCTGCCTATTTCTCACAATACCGTTTCATATCGGATATTAATAAAAATAATCAACAATGAAACATAATTGTTCCGTGTTGGTAGTGCAACGACGGTGATCTTTAGAGAAAAGCAGGGCTTATAAGCCTTGGCGTCCGTCAAAGAGATACGAGAAAGTTATGCCAAGGGACTCCTTAGTGTACTTATTGCTAAATAAAATTTAGATTTCTCCAATTTATGATGTGGAAAAGAGCCTAATTAGGCACAACATGACTACAAGCGACAAAAACAAAACGAAAAAGAAAATTGGCTCTGCTGTTCTTCTTCCCTATCCACCGCTGCGAACGTTATCTTTTACAGTAAACACTTGAATACTTGTCTGATAGTATTAATCCTGTCTGCTGATAATGACGCCTGTAGAATGTGTCTGAATGGAAGATCGCGCGCGTGAGAGAGCTTCTATTGTGTGTGACTGAATGCATTGAAAGAGAGCACAGGTTTAATACTCACGCTGGGTGCGGGCGAAATAAAGGGCGGTACAGCAGTTTTACCTTGAAGCTCCCATTTTTATATTGCATTGATGTAAGCATAATTATTTAAAAGTTTCATGAGGCCACTTTAAAACTAACGCAGTTTTGGTGTACAGTGTGAGAGTGAACGAGAACTTCGCTTGGCTTTAAGGGACAATGTATTAAAGTCTATGGATTTACTTCGAACATTTCGTTTTCTTCAGCTTAAGCGCCATCTTGACACCATGGCGTTTGACAGCAGGAAAACTTTCTAGAGCTGGCCTTGCATTAATTCAGCGGGCAAACAGTTTATCATCGGAGAAAAACGAATGTCAGTTCTTTAAATTGTGCCTCCACCCATGCCTCTTCTTTTATGTTTTCTATGTATTTTATGCTTTTGACGACTCGCTGTAGCATATTTTAATGTTTGTCTATCACAATAATAAACCATCTTAGAGAGCAGCGTGTCGTTTTCCCGGTGCTTTCATCTGTGTTCACATCTTTAGCGCTGTTCCCACCTGAAAATGTATAAACAACTAGGCGTTGCTTTCACGGTAATTAACGCCGCACAGCCACTTCCACCGCAATATATAAATTGAGGGCAGTAGTGTGGACAGCCTTTATTTATTTGGACCGAGAGACTCGTTGAAGACACAGCTAGCGCAGCCCACTAGTGAGGATGATCGCACACACAGGTGATTAAAAAGAGACACCGACGGCAGATTACTGATGACAACGTACAGATAAGTCAGATGCGCGTAATAAACTATCTCTCTTTCTCTCTCTTTAAATATATATATCCATGTACACGTTTTGGTAGCACCTCCAAAACCAGAATCCTGGATAAACGCCCATTTTCCGACGAAAAATCCACAGAAGTTGCGGGACTGCGCCGTAGTTTGCGAATACATCATCATCATCACCACTACCACCACTACCACCACCAACAATAATAATAATAATAATAATAATAATAATAATAATAATAATAATAATAATAATAATAATAATAATAATAATAATAATAATAATAATAATAATAATAATAATAATAATAATAAAATCACAAGCCTCTTTTTGTCTGTTGCAAGCCTGTCGATGGCCCAGCCATGTTATTGAAAACAACTCTCCCTTATGACGCTGCTAGGCCTAACAAAAGACGCCAGCGTTACCATTTAAATGCTTTAATTTTCCTCTACGAGATGAAGTTACAGAATTTTGCGTTGGCCATGCACTGGCAATGTTGAACGCTATATTGAAGCTCTACTGATGACGTGCATATATCGGGGCCGCAACTGCCTTGCGTGCGTCCACCTCAACGAACAAAATGCTATAGTACAACTGCACAGTGTATAACACTAATGTAAACATGGCTATATAAAGCGAGAAGAATAAAATGGGAAAGGTCTTCAGCGGGCAAACCGATAAAGAAATATCCTGTCGCATGTTCAACTGTGAGGCTGTCCTATAGAACGGCCCACGTATGTGGCAGTCCTCTCGTCATCAACGTGTTTATGTCTTGCAGGACTATGTACAATTAATGGTCGCCAGCCTATTTTATTCCATTCCTGGTAACTCGCTAATCTCTAGCTGTCACCATAAACTGCGTTTCCCATTTCTTGGCACCCACTTAGCCAGTCTAATAAACCACTCTCTGAATACTCTAATCATCACGCGACCTGATAAATGCAATCTAACTTCCTTAATCTCAGCGAGGAAGTCAGTTACCCGCGTGTCTTTTTCACTCCCTGCTCCTGCCTTCTTTTCTCTCAACCTTACGTCTATCATGTTTTATCGCATTGTTTGTCATGCGATGCTTAGCATCCTAAGTTCATTTGGTATCCGCCAAGTTCCGGTCTCATAAGTTAGGGACTCGCAGATTATATAACGCGTGTCTCAGGTAACGTTAGCCAAGCTGTTCAAAGGTAAAAAAAAAGATAAAAAAAACTTGGCGCAGGATGCAATCATATGACCTATATACGGTGTTCGGTTGTCAGAGTTCTGACGACCGAACACGGTAAATATCCTAAATGGGCATATTTCATCGTCGTTTCAAAATATATATATTTTTTAGTTGAACTGCTTAGCCAACGTTAGCTCTAACAACCTATATATTTATTTTCAAAGCTATTAGTAAGTTGCCGTTTGCGAGTTGAGAACTGTTGAAACGTTACCGTTTGTGAGCCTGCTGTGTGCGCCCCAACTAATTTCCGTTCATCTATGGAGAGTTCCTTTCACAATTAATGTCCCCTAAATAAACGCACTTCGAAGTTTCAGCAAGGTTTACTTTATCGTTCCTGCCACTCAATTGAAAACAAGTTAGTTGCCCAATGCCTTCCTTGGTTTCACTGTCCCTTGCCTTCATGTGATTTTACTATATAACAAAAATCGGGCCCCTCAGTTATCCTTCTTCTCGTTCACAGGAAAGCGTTTTCAGCAACGGACAGTGACGTGTTAATGGGACCATGCGATCGGACCACATATTTCAAAATTACCTTAGCGAGTAAATACAAGGGTCACGTCGGGTCATATCGGTCCGACGTGAGGCGTCCACCAGCCTTTGTTCCCTGTGCTACTTGCTTGGAAACCATGTACTTCCCCGAGGACACGCGAGAAGAATGGGGTAGAGGAGCGTTTCCACTCAAGCAATTTGCTGATTGCATCGGATAGCCGCCGAGAGCCGCATAGGACGAACAAAATTGCTTGTCCACTGTACACAGTTCCACGAAAGCCGGACGAGACAGATGTAAGTTTCGCAAATTTTCTCCGCGGTGTCGCGGAGCGAGCTTCCAGCGACATTGCATTAACCAGACTCTGTCACAAAGAACAAGCGAATGCGCGGCCGTAACGCATGCAGAGGTCAATACCAAGATAATTTGCACGAGCACCATCGCGACTGTGAGGACAGCGTACGTTACGCGGCTAGAATGGCGGTCCTTTGCAGTGTGAAAGCCTTTGTTTTTGGTCCGTGGCTTGCAACTCGAAAAACAGCGTTGTGTCATGCGCATTCTTTATCATTGTTTGCGAGCTTTGTCGTGCATGATGAGCGTCATTATTGCAGTTTTGCAAACGTGATCATGCAAATATAAGCGAAATTAGAACGGACTTCCTCAGTGTGCACAAACAAACTGCGGTCTTCGCAAGAAGGGACTAATAACGACGTTAGTTATTGGCGGAAACGAATCTAGCGCGAGGCTAGGAACTCACAATTGAGGCAAGGTGCACGCATTAATTTCGGTCTTCATCCATGCTTCGCGCAAATCTTCACGTAACGCCGAACAAATTGCGTACAATCTTGATATTTTGTTTGTATACAGGGTACATCCCGTGAGGCATGTACTTGACCTCTTTCCATGCCTTACGCGAGATATTTGTTTTTGTCTTTGTAGGTGTGTCCACTGAAATCCCGTGTATCGCAGTCAAAGAAATCAGGAAGAGCAACTGTACGCTGCTAAGCAAGGTGAACAATGGTAATCTAGGGCGATATACGGTAAAGCTATTGCAAACTTTTCTGATCCAATTCTGCAATCAGACCTCCGCGATTGGTCAAAAATTTTTGGGACCCCCCTTTGCTTGTCTGTCACGCGACGTCACAAAAACCGTGATAGCTCCCCGTCTACACACTGATTACGAACTGATTATGCAAGATTGGACCGAACAAAAAAAAGTTGTTACGGTTTAGACGCCTTTTTGCCATTAGCCCTCGGCTATTGCTAAAAGGTTTTCGGGCAGCACCCACTTCACCTGCCTGTCTGGCGATGTCACAAAACCACAAAAACTCACCGCGTAAAAGTAACGAGTACCCATCAAAGATGCTTTAGTTTGCCGAACAAAACTGAAATTTCTTCTATATAGCTGCAGGCTGCCCCGTTCAGAAAGAAAGGATGGCTGCCGACAATCGCTCAGGCACTGGCTATTTGCACCTATCAGAGAGCAGGGCTTTATTTGCGTACAATAAAACTTTTTGCGTGGCCGTGTAACGTTTTCGAGCACTTTCGGCACGTTTCCGACCTCGCTCTGCCAACTCTTCTTTGTTGAGGATCCGTTTTAGCGGCATGCTTAACCTTCCATTGCATGCCGCCGCGATTTTCGACCAGCCACCGCACGCTAAGTAAGGGAAAGCGGACCAATCGTGACGCCGGCACCACTCTCTTCAATCGGTTATCGATTTTCAGTGCACTAGCTCAGCCCCATCGAATCCCTCTCCAGTTAAGCGATCGCCTCTCGTCAGCCAATTAGCTTAAGACAAGCCGCTCAGTGTAGGTAATGTTATTCGTTTTTAATGTGAACAAAAGTGACCCCCTATAAACGAGGAGAGCGTTTGCTTGGTTTGTTCAGACCACCCTGGTGGGTCGCCGTCCGATGCTTACGTCGGCGGTTACGCAAATTTGACGTCAGAAGATATAGAATAAAAACATATTGGAATAGTTTTACGTTATAGCGCCGCTAAATATAGTCAATGTACAATTCTGTGAGTTCATTAGCGGCGCGTCTCGTGGCTTGCATTGCAGGCAAGTACTATTGTGGACAGATAAAATTGAACAAGAAAGCTTCAAATGATAATGCCAGTGCAAGAACACGGTGGTTCAGCAAGGCAAAATATGACAGCGCTTGATTACAACTGCCTATTTCTATTCTTTTCCAACTTCCCCGATGCACAGTAGCCAACCAAAACTACCTCTCGTTATCCTGAATTTATGCATAAAGCGAAAAAGGACACATGCCTGGAAGCGAGTAAAAACACCATGTCTGTATGTGTTTTATTTAGCGTTCCGATATGCATCTGGATGCATCAGCTAGCTCGAACGTTTAATTTAGCTCGGATGTAACTAGTTGTCCTTCCATGCATCCTCCCCGTTCCTATATATATATATATATATATATATATATATATGTGTGTGTGTGAAATAATTTAATCAATTAAAAAATTTATCGTGTGTTATGTTCGAATTGTTCTCTGTTTGCTTTTATTTCCCTTTTCACAATACTGCAATTTCTGCATACTGTGTTTACCTTTTTCTTATGGACGATATGTGTTTAGCGATTGAATTCTGCATAAACTTCGGTCCTGATTTATGCTTTAGGCCTAAGTTATGTATTTATCTACTTAGCACGAGAACAAAATTATTTGCTTTACCATGCAATGCAAATAACGGAAGTTGCTCTTACCGCCTTTGAAAGAACGTGTAACTTGGTGTTTTTTTACGAATGAAAAGACCCAAATAAGTAGCCTTTTTATTCTTCTTTTTTATCAATTCAATTCATCGAACATATCGCTTCTTGCTCCTCCGCGTTTCCCCTCCCTTTTCATTTCTTTTATTACACAGGTATTTATGTGCTTTAAGTGTTATCGGATCCTCTCAGATAATTTTTCTTCTCTTCTATGTCATGGCTACTATATTCTGGTTCGACTCCTTGTTGTACCCAAGTAGCTGCTTTCCTGTTGCTTTCTTAACTTGTACAGCAAACTCCCCGACGACATTTTTGAATGAGGGATCGCCGACCCGTGCCGTTTTCTGTGTCTTTTCAAAGAATCCGCAAGGGGAAGAACCCCAAGGTACAAAACTAATCCTTCTTAACAAAAAGGAAAAACAAAATATAAAAAAAAGAAAGCCTCCCCTCCATCCCCACACTTCTCTGCTACAGCCTACACTTTCTACGAAAACTCACACGCTACCCTACGGTCCCTGACCCCCGCTTTCGAAGAGAGAAGCTTATTTCAATCCTTTCAAGAAAGGTTGTTGTTCTTTTTACAAAGGGAAGGGCTCTTGTCGAAACGCGCCCCATCTATTTCTTCTTTTTCGTATTCCGTACGAGTTCCACACGGAAAATTTCGTACAAGCATCCATGTTTCATCCAAGTATACAAGCATCCAAGTACTGCTTCGAGCGCCTTGGATTCATTAGAACAGTGATGTCAAATAATATCGTTCATAAAAGCAGAATTACGCAAAAAAGAAAAAAAGAGAGAAAGAGGGGTGGCGAGGACAAAGATCACCTTTTTTAAACATGGAATAGCACAACAGGGTGATGACGTCATATATACCACTATCGCGATAGTTATAGAATATATACATGCTGATTGAAAGAATAAAAACACTTGGTTGTTAGTCAGCGCTGTGGTCTATGTCCTCTTCGTTCTGTCATTTAGCGCTTTTTTTTCTACTCTTTAACATTTTAATTCATTCATATTTATCTGATTTGTACAGGGAAAAATACACGTACTATGTTCAGAACTGTACCTTTTAGCTAGTAGGATAAAGCACGTATTTGCGAGGAACAAGCGCAAGCATGCAAACAAGAGAAGTTAGCACAAAACGCACGCCTTGAGATAGTCGTTGTGGTATATATGTTATAAAGAGGGATAAAGTGCCTCAGAAAGGCTGGCCAACGTTTCGATAAGAGGACCTATTTTTCCGTCAAAGGTCCTAGCTCCTCCTATCAAAATGTTGGCCAGCCTTTCTGAGGCCACAGCGTGCTACTCCATCTGTGAGCCCCCTTGATCTCGAAATAATCGTTCTAATTCATAATTGTATTTTCGGCCGGCATCTTAGAGTTATCTGAACCGAAGTCTCGGGAAAAGTACAGAAGCCAAGGGTCAGACCCCTAACAACTACGTGCATTCATCAATAAAGTTTGGTCAGGAACAAACCGAGAGTTCCAGCTGGACGAAATTCGACACTGTTTCGACTTACACGACCGTGAATATTTGTGAAGTTGACAACCGGATAGGAAGAAATTGCACCGGTCCCCGGTATTCAATGGTCACATTATTTCATTCTTCGTGCGACTGTTTCTTTCTGCTTGGAGGCTTTGGGGTGGGGCAGACAACGTCGTTTGCAGATGACGTCTGCAGGTGCTGCAAATAATTGTGCGCGACTAGGCCAACGATGCCTCATCGTTGTTGGGTGACTTGTTTTAAGGAAAATGGCAATAATCTTGACCATCATTGGTGAAAGCAGAAACGACCTTTTTAAGTACGCAGCTGTAGTCAAAGATGCTTCTTTGTAAGGTATTCAATTCCTTACTTCAGGTAAGGAATTCAATTCAATTTTTATTCTACATATAAAGTTTCCTAAAGTGGATCCACGCGTAGCCGAAGGCTAGTTGCACTGGTAGCAGTAGTAGAGCAGTAGTAGCAAAGGCTAGTAGGAACCCTAGCAGTCAGATAAATACCAGTACTCACTATATGCAATATGCTTAGAACATGTCGCAAGCAAATATTTCACATGAACGCTCCTGTTATTTACAATTACATAACCGGTCGAGCGACGAAACGCTACAAAATTGAACGCATACCGCATTTTAGTTCGCTCATAAGTTCGCTATTACCAAGTAAAGATATGTACTAAAACATCAAAGCTTCAAGCTATCATGAATTAGGACGGGTAACAGTAGGACAATCACTGCTCTTCCTGTTGCGGCCGGCCGGGTATGCGGTTTATCAGGCTTATCATTATACGGCCTTAAGCGGACTGCATACAAACAGTCCGCTTAAGTATAAAAACAGCCAGACAGGAAGGTTTCAGTCAACGCTAGACGATTATCGCGCTACCTTAAAAAAGAGAAAAAAATAAGTGAAATTAAATTTAGCCGTGCGTAAAGTGTGCTTTGTCAGAACATTTTACGGGGTACAGCTACGTATTAACGCTATATACATTTCAAAACTGGTGGTCGTCTAAGAATACTTACTAAGTGGACGAGTCTTGATCCTTCGCGAGCGGCTGTTTCAGGATTACAATATGTATTCTGAAGCAAATATTTGTGGAATAGTTAATTAGTGCACCTTGTTTACATAAGACAGTTTTTGATCACTATGACACGCTTCCTTACACCCTCTGCGGCTGCTAATCTTTCTCAAGAAGTGCTGTTTACCTATACTGCTTTCTCTAAAAGATTACTTGATGTCTAACGTCTGACATAGCCTTCGCTGACACCGGCATAGAAAGGTAATTTTTTTTCACGAACAGTCGATAAACAACTTCTTGCTAAGGGCTGGCTGTTTGCCAGATTGGGAATTCGCTCGCTAACTCCTCCGAACGGGTGTCGCTATTTTTATATTGAAAGCAACAAAAAGTAATCCTCACTTATGCTCGTCGTCACGCTCTCTCGTTTCCGATGTTAAAAGTGCACTTTCCCTGCCTTTATTGGGGCTTAGCTCGCGATGGTGAGTGAGCTAAGCACACTGCGTTGAAGAGGTGCCAAGTGCAACGAAGGCAGCCATCGCGGCCACGGCTGTTTGTTCGTACTGGGAACTCTATCGCTTCCCCCGGAGGCCACAAAAAGCCACTAGCTTTCTGTTTCGCCGGGAAGCGCACGTTCATTAACATTCAGCTCATTAATCGCCCCATACGCCTCGGCGGCGCACGTTTCCCTCTGAAGAGCCGATAAATTCATTTCCGAGAGGTAATGAAGCATGGAATGACGTCAAAGCATACCACTCCGTCCGCTGTTTTTGCCAACGACTGAAAGGCGAATGAACCTGTTTGTAAACGTTGTTTCAGGCGCGTATTACTCCCTCGATTTGTCTTCCACGGCAAAATCTGTAGGATCAAGCGGTCATTACCGATATTTCGCTCGTTGGCTACCTTGACCTTTGCATCGTTCTCGACACTGATGTAAAGTTACATTTAGTTAGAATTAAGCTACAACAATTATAATTACAGACGGACGGACGGACGGACGGACGGACGGACGGACGGACGGACGGACGGACGGACGGACTGACAGACAGACAGACAGACAGACAGACAGACAGACAGACAGACAGACGGACGGACGGACGGACGGACGGACGGACGGACGGACGGACGGACGGACGGACGGACAGACACACAGACAGATAGACAGACAGACAGACAGACAGACAGACGGACGGACGGATGGACGGGGACGGACGGACGGACGGACGGACGGACGGACGGACGGACAGACAGACAGACACACAGACAGACGGACAGACAGACACACAGACAGATAGACAGACAGACAGACGGACGGACGGACGGACAGGTAAGGCAGCACTGAGTGAAATAGAAAATAGACCTACTTGCTTTTGTGCTTTTTAGAATATACCGCTTTTGAATAGAAGGCATTCAACAATTTTAGGGTCAACTGCATTTCATCGGCATTCGTGAATTAGTGTTAATCACGTCGAATTCCATTGCCCACGCATGAATCTGGCGTCAATACCTAATATACACATGTGCTTCTCAGAATTCTTGCTCGTGTGTTTGACGTGGAATTGCTCAATGAAACGACATACTATTAGCGAAAACTAGAAAAGAATATGCATAAACTCATCGCGAAACACGCGTGAGCGAGTAAGTTTGCCTTTCAAGCGTAGTAAAAAAGAAAATGTTTCCGCTGTATCACGCCACAACGTGTCCTTGATCCACTGCGCTTTTCAGATACTGCGGTGACTTTGCTATTCTGGGCATCTGAATTATGGTTGTAATGTTGGCGAACTCCTGCTGCACTCGTGAAGCTTCTCCCTCGAAGGTGCATTTTGTGATTAAGAGGCAGATTGCATACCGTCTTGTTCGCTCGCTATCAAACTTGCCAATCACGAAGCACTCTCTTACGTAAGAATTGCTACGTGAGCACCGGCACAGAAACGCAAGGAAAGTTTCTTACGTTTTGTGCCGGCAGAAATGTTATTGCCAGCCAGGTTGTGTGTGAGGCCCGCTAAATTAAGATAAATTCTGGAGTTTTACGTGCCGAAACCACGACCTGATTATGAGGCATGCCGCAGTGGGGGACTGCGAATTAATTTTGACCACCAGGGGTTCTTTAACGTGGACCTACATTTAAGTACACGAGCATTTTTGCATTTTGCCACCGTCTAAATGTGGTCGCCACGGCCAGGATTGAACACGCCACCTCGACCTCAATAGCACAAGACCATAGATATTAGGCTACCATGGTGGGTGTATGCTGCCTGCTAGAAGGGCCCTGTAAATACTCCCTCCGAGAAAGCAGGAAGCTTAGCGGTTGAATGTTACGATATCGAGATGGGAGGAAGGAGAGAGAGCAGCTCCGTCCCAACGTCAATCATCATGAAACCTATTTAGTCCAAGAGGCTTCCCGCAGAGCTCTTTCTTTAAACAAGGAAGTGTAGTTTAGGTGACTAAGTGGTCAGTGTTCGCGTCACCTTGGGAAAATATTAATACCGAGAGAGAGCTTAAGGGGAGAAAAAGAAAAAGAAGCGAAAAAATGAGGCGAGTCATTAGCAGTGCGCGGCCCTTTTCACCGTACACGGTAGCAAACCGGACGCGCGAATGTTTCGCGTTTGTACATTTCTTTCCTCTCTCAGAGACATTAGTGTGTTTTCAATTAAAAAAGCCGGGAATGTTGGGAATGTCGGGAAACTCGCGGCATTAGTTCACTCGAGATATGTGTGCAGCAAGCAACAGCTGGCGTAGGTAGCTGTTTGTCGTGAGTGGTAATACTTGCTACAGGAACGTGAGAACTTTTAACAAACAAACAAACAAACAAACAAACAAACAAACAAACAAACAAACAAACAAACAAACAAACAAACAAACAAACAAACAAACAAACAAACAAACAAACAAACAAACAAACAAACAAACAAACAAACAAACAAACAAACAAACAAACAAACAAACAAACAAGCAAGCAAGCAAACAAACAAACAATCAAACAAACAAACAAACAAACAAACAAACAAACAAACAAACAAACAAAGAGACAAACAAACAAGCAAGCAAACGAGCAAGCAAACAAACAAACAAACAAACAAACAAACAAACAAACAAACAAACAAACAAACAAACAAACAAACAAACAAACAAAAAGCTATGCAAAAGAATGTAGGACTCTTTGCTAAAGGTAATAAGCTTGGACAACACACTGTTGAAATTGAATTCTGGGGTTTTACGTGCCAGAACCACGGTTTCATTATGAGCCACACCGTAGTGGTGGGACACCGGATTAATTTTGACCACTAGGGTATCTTTAACGTCTCATTTATGTGTTTAGTGCACAGAGGTCTCCGTCAAGGTTTTTTTTTTTCTGCACATGCTCACAATGTGAATATATAAATGTCTCTCCTTTTTTTCGCGTGACTAAGGATTGACGTTTTCTTTTCATCAGTTTCTCAAAAGGTGGTATCAGCAAAATATGCTTTCAATACAGACGACCGTAGTTAACGCCATGGGATTTTGGCGCACTTAATTGCCGTGAACTAACTCGAGACGCTTCACCACCATGATCCACTTCGCGGAAGTGATGTTTCAGAAAACAGATAAAATGACATCCTTGAAATTGCGACGGCAGCAGCGCACCAGCAACCATGACGTCAGGATGTCACCTCTTTCCGGACATCGGCCACTTCCTGGCCAGCCCTCCGCACGTGGCGTATATAGCAGCATCACAGCAACGTTATCATTGTTCCTCGTCGCCACGTGCTCGTGAACCAAGTTTCTTGACCTGCCATAGCTATAGCTGTGTTTTGCCTGAGTCTTTTGCACAGTACTGTGGAACTCTCGCAAAGGCCCCCGGCGCTTGACACGTGCCGTTCTGCTTCCTTCCAGACTGCAGTGCTGGGCCAAAGAACGAGGTACAAATACGTGCCCTCCATCCATCGGTCCTTGCACCTGTGCACACTGGACCATCTACACGTGCGGTGGCCGTGCGAGAGACGACGTGAGCCATCACACGGAGAACTGGATGACACGACCCCTGATAGAAACGGGGAGCAACCAAGGCTCACATAATGTTATTCAGGGATTTAATGAGCGTGGTGCGATCGCACGTAATCTTGTGCGGCTCACCTAAAGGAACGCGCGACTCGTTCGGAGCGACTGGAATTTGTTCGGTGCGGAAGGGGGATCACACAGCACAGTGAAAACAGGCGCTGCGGATGTGCTACGCAAGCGTAAATGCACCGAGAATGGTCGCGATAGGAGCAAATGAAAATTCCTGCCCCGTACCGAGTTTCGACGTCGCCTGACCTCAACCGGCGTCCGCCTCGACAGTAGCAGGGGCAAATAATGTACGTTTGCCTTTGAAAATAAGAAGAAAAGATAAAAAAAAGGAAAATAATCTTGTTGCGTGAAAGCAGCTACACTACCTTTAGGACAAACACAGCGCTTACGTCTACGCTCACAAGTCTGGCTCCAATGTTATGATGCGGGAGGAACTGGTTATTAAAATGCTGCCCTACGTGACAGATGATTCCTGACTGCAAGATCACACGGTCGATGTCTGCATGGGATAGCTCTCAGCGTTCTATTAGAAGGTCACTGTCATGCTGAATATACATCGCTTATTAGATAACCGAAGCCAAGCAGCAGTCGCTTCGGCCAATCCTCTGGAAAAAGGTTACCTTCACCAAGTTCTGACCGGTCCCCATCGTATGCGAAAGAGGTGAGCTGCCCACCTTCGCCGAACAATATAACAGGTGTTTCATTAAACTATAAAAAAGTTTTCACAAATTGCTTGTGGCAAATGGCAGAATTATATTCCTTAAGCTAGACTGCTCGTAGAAACCGACATTACTTGCATAATAAATGAAAACGCATGGTTGACTAATTGCCACTTTTTCTCGAATTAAGTTGTTAGACTTATTACGTTACGGCGCATATTGCAATTTACGGATTATAGCTGGTATGTTTGCAAGGCACATCCACGTGGAACAAGTTTTGAGGTTGGCACCGGTTACCAGAACGCGGAAAGGAGGCCGGGCCTTCACCTGGATCCTCCAGTGTTATAGCGCCAGGAGCATGAGCCCCATTGCGAACATTTTCGAGCTTCGTATAGGTGCATGTTTTCAACGCTCCACACAAACGTGCGTTCGCCTCGGCGTCAAGACGCCCTGCCCCTTGTTACATTTTCATTTGTATGCAGATTTTGTTGTCCCTACTGCTTGACGCGTAAACGCAGCAGCTTGCATTAGCTAGTTGTTGCACGGCGCGCGCTTCGCGAAAACCCGTGGTAAACGCATATCGCTTTCCGTGTCGAATATTTCGTGACTGCAAAACCACTTTGTTTCAAACGCACGCTCATCTTTAGGACGCTGGCGTAGCGCTGACACTATTTGCGACAATGAACTCTGTATACGTTGTCCTGGCTGGATAAACTTACATAGACCTCGACGGCATAGGTGCATCGACACGGACAAACCCATGAAAGCGTTGCATGCTTTTCCAGCTGCCTCGTTGGCTGCGCCTAAATATCAGACTCACAGAGGGCACGTGCTCGTCGAGTGCAGAAACAGCTTGAGTTGCGTTCTTCGCGAAGTTCTTTGCAGAGCGAGGTTGTTCTTAAGCATGAAATGCTTTTCTCTCCCGTTGTCGGCGACCTTCAAGTGACCTTAAGCCAAAAGCCAGAGCCGTTATCGGGGCACTCAGACGAGAACATCAGGGCAAGTTGCGAGAACAAAAGGATATCGTCCGGGCCACCAGTCAAAACTTAAGAGAAAGCTTCAGCTCGGCTGCTACTATCTAAACGCACGTAAAAGGGGAATTCGTTTTTCTCGGCCACCACAGTACCAAATTTGGCAAGATTTATTGCATTTAAAAGAAAAAATTCAAATCTAGTGACTGTTGGTTCCAAATTTTTGCTTTAGGTCGTCAATCTTTTATTAAAAATTTGCAAAAATCGAAAGTTTTCAGAAAACGAAATTATTGAGTTTACAACTGTGTAACTCGGCAACGAAAAATGATATCACAATTATGGGGATTGTATATAACAGTACATATAAAGCGGACGAAATTGACATGTTACAAAAGAATCTGAAAAAATTCAGTAATATGTAAAGACAGCTTTTGCAGAACCCATGCACACAACGTAAGAAATTCACGTAAGATTTAAATTGACATAAAGAATTTGTCCTTTTTGAATGACCTAATGGAGGCCGTTTACAGAAGCGCTATATGTATTCTTGATACAGAGCTATTAATTTATAACCTTTGTGCGCCTACTTTTTCAAACTTTCAAACTTTCGAATTTTTGAAAATTCTTTTCACAATATTCAAGCCCTAAATAAAAATTCCGCTTCCAACAGTCACTAGAATTAAGCTTTCTCTCTCAAATGCAACAAATCTACTTAAAATTGATCTAGGGGTTATCTGACAAAAGCGTTCTTGCGTTTTACATAGGCTATGTTGGAGTTGGGCCAGAGCTAAAGCTTCCTCTTAAGAAAATGCGGTCTCTTGCCCCCGACCAGGACCGCATTACATATGCTAGTTATTGCTCAAACAAGTTACTAAAAATATTGCTTCCGAGTTCTTCCTAATGTTTGTTCACAATATCACTCAAGCTGTAACTTCTAGTACGCTGGAGTTTTATTTGCCATTCCCAACAACGACGTTCAAAATGCGGAGACAGGGCCCCATGCACTTCATTGTCGTCTTTTGGCGCTGAGCGCTCTTTTGAACGGCAGTGGTCCGCGAGTTCCGTGGCGCAGGTTTTGCGTCGCCTCGAGAGAGGGCGCCACGCTTCGTGGTGCCTCCTTAAGACGCTTCTACCCGCCGCGGGGGCTTAGCGGTTATGGCGTTGCGCTGCTAAGCACAAGGTCGCGGAATCAAATCCCGGCTGTGGTGACCGCATTTTGATGAAGGCGAAATGCAAAAATTGGCACTGGCTTAGCTCGGCTATGCCAGGGTACACGTAGCGAAAGCTAAGGCATAGCATGGTTAGCCCTGGTTAATCTTGATTGCAAGTCCAGGTTAGTCTGGTCGTCTAGCTATGTTGCGGCGTTTAGCCAGTCATTCGACGCGCTGCTCGTCTGTTTCCTGGCCGATTCGTTTCCTCTTCATCTCGTTCCGATATCGATTCCAGGCCTCCTCCTGCTTATCAGAATTGTCGCCATCCATACTGCCGCCTCAACTGTGGTTGCGGCGCACGCGCGCTCTCCTTTTCAATCCTTCGGCATGTTATAAGGCATGCGATGCAGCTGGCGAAGCGAGCGGAGGCGAGCGCAACGACGAGGAACGCGGTATGAGGTCATATCAAACGGCGGGGGGTGGAAAGGCGCGGTTCTGCGCAGCGGCGGAACACCTGTGGCTCGGTGCTCGGTGCCACTAGTACTGTACCTGTGGCTCGGTGCGGTACTAGTGGCGCATGCGCAGTAGTGACTAGGGAGTGAGAGAGAGAGAAATATCCGCGGCGAGGCGCCCGTTGTGACGTCATGTGCCTCCTCGGAGCACAACCACGGCGAAATCGCAAGTTCGCGGCCATTAAAAAACGCCCGTGTCCAGTGCATTGGGGGCACGTTAAAGATCCCCTGATGGCCAAGATTAATCCGGAGCCCACACCATGGCGTGCCTCATAATCAAATCCTGGTTTTGGAACGTAAAACCCCAGAATTCAATTCATTATTCTTCTAGCTGGGCCGAGCGCTCTGTCACCCTGCGTCTTTCCCTGCCTATCATGCGGCCTTCAGCCGGTTTTTTTTCGCTTAGCTGAGCAGCGTCCATATGGACGAACGCACAGTATGGCGTGGTGCGGTGTGGTGCCGTGTGGTGTGGTGGGGTGTGCCGTTGTGAACTTGCCCTACACACATTTTAAGATTGTGGCAGTATCATCCCCCATAAATCTGCTTTGCCGATAGCCATGTCATGGTTACATCTACGGAGAGTCAGCAATTTTTTTTACAGCAGCAACGAAGTGCTTGAAATTGGGTTTGCCTTTTGTTCGTCCGCCCATTCCGTTAGGCTGACGACGACCATTGTCGTCATCGGCATTATTTTGGAAATGTCAGTCTGCCTATCTCATCTTGAGCTTCACCATCGCATTGGGCGAAGGAAATGAAAACCTTGTTTACAGTCGTCATTACTGGGATTCCAAGTCAGAGCAGCATTGTGCACTTGGGAGGAGGACGACCTAACCGCAGCGCTATCGCGCAACAGTGCAAGGTTTTGCACTCCACAGAAACTCTAAGAGCCACGACGTCATCGCTCGTATTTTCGAGGCCACAGCTAGCAGTATCCTAGGGGATGGGGATGTCAATGCATGCATCGCGTAGAATTTGTTGTTTACAAAATTGTGATGTGCTGGCGAGCATTTCCTCGTCGTCACGCTCTTGAAAACAGCGTCGACGCCTCACATGAGAGTCGCACATGACAATGACGATGCTGGACCTCTAACATGGCACATACCCGCAATGGAGGGTGCGCTAACAAGGAAGAAGCTGGTGGAAAAGAACGTCGAAAACGTCGACGGATTCGCTGTCAGTGAAGGCGTTGCAAGTGCTATGCCACCTATAGTTATTGACGTAGTAACTCACATGATATACAGCCCCGAAGTACACGATATATCATGTCTACAAATTTAGACGAAAACAAAAAGTATTTTGCTTAGCTATCGTGGGCGCTTCTGCATTATTTGCTTTTTAACATCAATTGTAGAAGTGTTGGTTTTCGAAGTGGATAGCTCCCAGCCGCCACCTTCAAAAAGGCTCATGAGCCTGAAAAGCGAGGCGCCTTTAATACGGCATCTGTTTAATCACCGGGACTGAGAAAGTGGTTTACACAAAAACTGAATCTCAAATATGATTCAAGGTAACTTTACATTTTAAGGCCATCCTAAATGTCACGCTGCCAATACAGCGGCCATGTAGGAGATTGAACGTTGCCTACTGAATGACAAAACAAATTATGGCTGTTTTACTAAACTTCTCGCAAGTACTTCACAACCAGAAAGCAACCTCACAATGTCAAACAAAAGAAAGAATAATGAACATAGGGCACCATGATTGGGTCAATAAAATATTTTCTAATAATATCTTAGAACACCAGGTAAAAAGACAAATTAGTGTAACACTTTGTCCAAACAGCTCCAAAAAGAAGGCTTCATAAAGCCACACCTAACTAAATAACCTGGTCTGCTTAGATACGGAGAGTCTGATACTGTTTAAGCAGGTGCACCTATTCAGACTTGCTGCATACGCGCAAATCACAACAATATATTAGTTAACTCAGCGCCAGTTTATTTGATATCACAGTACGCATAATATTATTTTAATATTTTGTATTTCATATTGTTGAATTCATTTTTTAAATAATGCAATGTTCTTCGACTGCAAGCTTCATTTCCCCCTTTCCCCCTCTCATATCAATAGAGTTGCCATATGCCCATTGACATCTTGGCCATTCCGTCAAAGTGGGTAAGCACAATTATGCGAGGAACAAGAAAGCAAGCGAAAACAAGGGGGCAGTTTGAGCTGTATTACAAATGGTGCTGTCGCTGTAAACGAGTTCAGAGTGGAATGAATTGCTGAAGACTGCTGTCTTTTATTTTATTTAACATAATGTAGAAGAGAAGGCAGAAAAACGGCGCCATTGCGTCATCGCTATGTTGACATGGCGCATGATGCCTAACAGGAATGTAGCTTAGAAAGTGGGGATAGCGTAAATAGCGGAAGTGACACACCTGGTTGGTAGTAGGTGAATTCACTCCACCAGTTCCGCTTGTGAGCTCTAAAGTAAGCGTACCTAAGAGCGGAAGTACAGCTTCTTCAGCTAAGGGCATGGTGTCTTCAGCTGGGAGAGCAGCTAAGTCTTCAACCACGTCTCTTGGTACCCTATTTTCTGCTCAGCCAGCTTCTGTTTTATCGCTGTCACACCAACATTTACAGCTGTCACTAAGTTCGCTTCTACGTCGATGCGTAGTGCGACGGAATAATTCGCCAATTTCGTTGGGTAACGTGCGACTTGCTAGGCCTGCGTGTTGTTTCACGGCGGCTGGTCATTGACCTAAAGACTGCTGTTACGCGCGCGAAACCGGCCCATGCCCGCCAACCTTGACTCCGAGACCGCGTGGTACTGACCGTTCATACGTACCCGATGATCCGCTTTTTTATTTTACAAACTGAAACACAGACGGTGGGTGACAGGAGGGAAGATTGAAGGCAAACTCGGCAAGGAGACTGGCCGATAACGTGACCCCAAGAGGTGCAGCGTGCTGGAAGACAATTTCATTTGATCAGCACTCTCCCTTTGGTTCGGAATTTGGCGAGAGCCAGTTGGCAGTAAAACATGGAGCGAGATTACCGAACAACCGACCGGCTCATCCCTCCGCGACTTCCCTTGCCCGGAGATAGTAATCGCGTTTTTCTTCGTGTGGTATACCAGCTGGTGCCGGCACCAGTATCCCTTCATCCACCACCGCCAAGCAGACTGTGGTCGGCGTGCGGATTGTCGTGCGTCATTTTTCGTCCGAGAAGCAAAAAACAATGCGAGCTTATAAGAAACGAAAAAAAGACCAAGGTTACGTCGGCACACGCACACAACTCTAAGAAGCACGGCTAGACAAGGAGGGGGGAGTCGGCGACGGGCCACTTTCGCTCTCTCTATATTGCCCTTTGTCCGAGACGCAAGTTTTTTTTCTTTCCCCTTCCGCCACCAACTGCTGCAATTTCGCTGCTGACATCAGCGACCACGTGCTTACGCTGGTGAGTTCCCTTCCCTTTTTTTGAGCTTTTATTTTTCGTGCGTCGCGTCCTCTGGTTCCCAATCTACGGTTCTCGGCACCAGTCACAGCAGACGCGTCTCTCCCGGTGTTCCGGCCGACGTGACTTTTCTTGCACGGTATATCCCCGGCTCATCTGCCAAAACCTGGAAGACTGCTGCCGCGCGTCGCGCGAGCTTCGCAGAGCACTGCAGGCATGGAGTCCCTGTCTCTGAAGCCAGCGAGCGCCATCGACACGATCCTGGCCCTAAGGGACCCGCGGACCAAGAACTGGATTACGCTACAGAACCCCATGTACATCGTGGCCCTGCTGGGCACGTACTTGTACGTGGCCAAGTCCTTCGGGCCGCGATACATGAAGAACAAGCAGCCGTACTCCGCGAAGCGGACCGTGATGGCGTACAACCTGTTCCAGGTGCTTGCCAACGTGTATTTCTTCTGCCGCATCTTTTATCACTCCTTCTGGGCCGCCGGCTACAGCGCCTACTGCCAGGGTCTCACCTACAGCTCTGACCCACACGCGTTGAGCCTGCTCGACTCTCTTTACTGGTACCTGTGGGTGCGCGTGGCCGACTTCATGGACACTGTGTTCTTCATCATGAAAAAGAAGTTCTCGCACATAAGCGTCCTCCACGTGGTGCACCACACCATCGTCGTGTTCAGCGGCTGGATGTTCATGCAGTTCGGCGCCGACGGACAGGTGGTTCTCGGCGTCTGCGTTAACTCGTTCGTGCACATCATCATGTACGCGTACTACTTCCTCGCCTGCCTCGGGCCGTCGGTGCAGAAGTACCTGTGGTGGAAGCGATACCTGACCAGGCTACAAATCGGGCAGTTCGTACTGCTCATCGCGCACGCGTTTATTCCCATCTTCGTGGACTGCGGCTATCCCCCCATTCTGCTCTACATCGCTATCCCGCAGGTCGCACTGGTTCTCGGATTGTTCATCAATTTCTATATCCAGGCGTACAACAGCCGGAAGACAGCGGCCGCTGAGAAGGCAGCGAACGGACATTCGAAGCACCCTGAAGAGAACTCGTCGTCGGCCGTTGCCACCGATGAAACTGTCAATGGAACTGCTAACAAAACAGCTAGCAGAACTGCCAATGACGCTGCGAAAAAAATAGCCTGACGAAGATGCGTGCCAGTGTTTATAATTTAGAAACTTGAAATTCCGAGCGAGAACTGCCAACGAGATGTTTGTCTTTTGTGGGACTGTTCCTTGCAAACGTTGTTCGTTGATGACGAGAGTCGCTACAGGTATTATTTTCGGCATGCTTTACAGAGTTGTTGCTCATTTAGTGTCAGAACGAACTGGATGACCGACGGTGAAAACGTAATCATGTCGCACGGCTTATGGCTAAACGTTCCATATGACGGTTTCCGTATGACGGTTTCCGTATGATGGTTTCCGTATGACGGTTTCCTACTGGGAAACGCTGCGTCAATGAAAGCACACCAATGAATGTCGTGTTGGGCTTCTCAACTCTAAAAGGCCGTCTGTGAAAGGTTACCAGAAGCATTTCTCCTTTATGGGCTTCTGCGGCAGTTGTCCTAGTTCCTTGCGTGATAATATCTACTGCACAAATAGCCGAATGATAGTCATGTTCAACTGCTTGCGGAAGGCTTGAAATATTGGCCTGTGAAAATTTAGCTGTGGAGGCAAAAACGAGAAAACTGGGCGTACAGTGTCAATCAATGTGTTTAGGACAGCCGGTCACATTGATTTGATAATAAATGGTAAAATATGCTCCATTAGTTTAGGAAATGCAGTCCAATATATTCTTTGTTGCGCCAGTTCTCGATCCAGAGGTTCCAATGTACCTGCGGTTTTGTTTGAATTGTTTTACATAATGCAATGCTAGAATAGTGCAATTCAGACAGAAAATATTAAATCTATGTCTTTGTATTAGCGCTGGCTCACCATTAAAATAATGTATCAGGCTTTCACTGCCCGTTTCCTAACTTGAAATAAGATGCCTAAGCATGGTACTTATGTTTGCTAGAGTGCACTTGACACTCTCATTACGGGCGTCCGTTCACCCACAAAGGTGTTTGCCCTCTCCCATGCATTAATCTACGCATCGCTGAAACAATTCTGCAAAAGCACGTTATGTGAGTTCCTCATCAGTGTAGCTTGGTCACTGACATTGTTCACTTATGGAGTGGAGACCGTGCAGTAAACCATGTTCTATAGTCAGAGAGCGAACAAAAGGCTTCCCTTGTAGTTGTGCTTAAGCTGCGCGACTGAGCAACGTCCCGTATGTCTAGTTATGCTGATTGTGATACATTATTTCTTGCTAGCGCGTGTCATTCACAACCTACGTTAAAGGGAAAGGACGAAGGAATATACACATGTTTCATAAATGTAAAATTGGCCGACAGCTGGAGCCTTGGTCAAATGCGTAGGAGCGATTCATCGCACGAATATGCGGGGCTGTCGAACGGTTGTGCGGCCAAGCTCAGGTGAAGCTACTGGCGTTGCGAGGTTCTATGTCCATATTCACAAAGCTTTTTCTTCGTAACGGCTGTTTACCATTGGCTGGCCGCACTGGCTAATAGTATGTTCAACATTATGACTGGCTGGAACGCGCTTTTACGAACAGCTTTAACGTAAGGACATGTTGCTAATATGGCTTGTTTTATTTCTTGAACTTTTTTTACAATGTCAGAAGTTTTGATGACAAGAGAGGGCTCCACAAGTAACACGCCACGACCACCCGCCAACGATAGTGCACCGCACAAGCGAAGCTTCGCGTTAACCTTTCATATAACGTGGAAGTCGCGTAGCATATATGCGACGTCTCTTGCTTTTTGAGGAAAAGAACAAAAGAACGCAGTGACATTAGTGCCTCCAAGTCCCATTGGCTTCCCGGTGCTCATATGAATTAAGCCGATGAGAGCTATCATTAGTGCGCGAGAACTTGTTGCACACTTCGTTTACGTGGCGTAAGGCCCAAGCTGTGAAGGTGTTTCATGAAATTTCTCCACTCTATGTTTCATCCCCATCCTTGTGTACTTGCTTATGTATTTGTGTATTTACACAATGTCCTTGTGTATTTGTTGTAAAAATTGTGAATAAATGTCTTTTTTCTACAGAAGTTGACTGAGACCACTTTTTTTAAGAGCATGGCGCGAGTGTAATGAGAACTCTCAATATTTTTCACTATGCTCGCGAACAGTGGCTTTCAAATGCAGGTGGATTCATATGGTAACGACTGCCCCCAGTTCCTGTCTATCTCCTCTTCTGCGCGTGAAGTTCAACCGTGGTACAGTGCAACAGTTAAACCCGATTTCAGGATGCACAGGACTTCAAAAGGTTAGCTAGAAATAAATATGCAATACTGGCGTCAATCAGTGCTTGTTTCGCAGTCGCCCTTATGTGCTATTTGTTTAAACACTAATTAACTGACATCGAGAACGGGAGAAAACTCGGGGTATAACCAGTGAGATTCACCCAAAACACATGTCTTAAGTGGTGACCCTAATGACATACTGAATGCAAGAAACTGGATGACCAGCAACAAGATGTGTGAATGGGCTAGTCGTCTACCCATCGGCAATCCCTTCTTCGCCCTTCGTCTGGATTCTGCTCCTGGGATCACACTGAGCAACAGAAGTTGTCGGTGAACAAGAATTGCGTTGCGGACAGTGCCGACATTTGACTATATTAGTCCTTGTATGATTGTTCAGAAACTTGCAAAGTGCGAATGAATGATAGAGGCAGTTAGAGCAATTATTAAAGTTAGTCGCCGTGACTCTCTTCCTGTCCTTTTCCTGGTTTCATTTCATGGCTCAACAATGTCTTAATAGCAGGCTCGTGGTGAACGTATGTAGCGTGCTACAATCTAATGGCACAACCCTTAAGGATACAATTTAGTTGCTCCAAAGTGCCTGCGCTACGTGGGCTGATATTCACGCAGGTCAACCTCGTGGCGTTATCGACGCTAATTTGCGGTTGCTTAGCTTAAGGTTCTTTGAACGAATGTGATTCGTCGGGTTTGGATATCTATCGGGCAGTAATGATGGATTTAGCTAATTTAGTTATTTTCTAAGCCGTTGCTCTGTAGACTGTACACTTCTTGCTCCTTGTCATTTTCATCTCTACACGTTTCATGTTTCCCCCCGATTTTTCTAGGGCATACTTGCTGCGTTGCCTTTTTCTTTCCTTTTCTTTCTTTTTTTACCTTCCTCGCGGACATTTCAGTCCAGAGATTCTTGACTATATATTATATTTCTCGTCGTAATTGAGCTTTGTATCTTTGTTCTAGTAATTTTTGCTTCTATAAGTTGCATATATGCTTTATATAACTTTGCTTCTAGATACGATTCTCATGTTTTTCTGCTACGTGCGGTTTCCAGAATTGTCGTAACAGGTTCAGTACTTCTCAAGCCGTTCATTGTGGCTTTTATCTCAAACCCCTTCATTTATGTTGTATAAACGTAAAACAAATAAACATTGATTTGAATAGATCTGGAACCTTGCTTCTCAAACAAACAATCTCAAAGAGCGCGTGATGACTAAAGGAGATGTGGAGCGCATAAGACCTGAGTGGCTAATTGTTTCGATAGGTAAGGCGTTAAATCACTGCTCACCGGCATTGGTACTTATTTCGTCAACTACTAATGACCGAGACCACCGACTCGGCACTCATCAAGATGCACGAGCGGCTATCATTAGTAATCTAAATTATGCGCACCTCTGCGTGGATACTCGAACATTGAAAGCTGTTATTTGTAGTTATGCGAAAGACTGCTACAATGCTCTGGTCAACATTAGGCTGTACCCGTACGCCGGAATATTTTGTCAGTTACAATGCCCGTGTTCAATAGCTGTTCGGCCCAGATCCGCTGGTCTCGACGGAGCTAGCTGCATATACGTCGTTGGCATTATGGTCAGTAGCTCTAAAAAAGCATGCGCGGGAGTTGGAAGACGAGGGGCGGGGATTATGGCGGCTATATTAGCGCGCAGCTCTCAGGCGCCCGTTCCTGCGGTGAGCGTCGGCGTCGGCCTCGGCGTAACCGAGCGAACGAGCACAACAACGAAGGATGAAAGAGCGAACGCGGCGACTGAGATGAATGACGCGAGGCGCGAACGGCGGAAACCGATGAGAGCGGCCCCTTCGTTGACGTGGGCACATATAACTGGTGTCATGCAAACCCGCCCGACCGCTCAACGCGTATATTGTTACGGCTCTGATTGACACTGGCGCGCACGTATCTGTGATGAATGCTCAGCTTCGGAATCGTCTCAAGAAAGTCCTCACTCCCGCCCCTTCACCTGTGGTCCAAGTCGCCGACGGTGGAACACCAGCCGTTATTGGCATGTGTCCGGCTCGCATGAGTGCCACCGGACATCATACTTCTGTTTTATTTTATGTACTAAAGCACTGCCCTCACGACCACAACTTGGGCCTTGACTTTCTGTCTACACATTCCGCTTTGATAGACTGCTCTGCTGTTGTTGTGCAACTCGCTCTACCTGCTGCTATTGACCCTCCCGATAGTGTTCCGATACGGCTATGTTCCACAGAGCATATTCGCCTCCCTCACCGTGCAGTTATCTACATAGGTGTCTCCCCCGTTCCACCTGTCCCAGACGGTGACTACATCGTATCTCCTAATCAGGATGTCCTGCTCTCGCATAACGTCGCTTTCCCTCACACCGTCATTACCATTTCAGACAACACATCCTGCCTTCCGCTTGTGAACTTTGGACTCTGTACACAAGTACTCCCGTGCGGAATATCCCTGGCGCAAATAACGCCAGCCAGAGACTACCACATTTCGGCTTGAACTTGTGACAGTTCCTCGTGTTCAACGCTTGCTTCGCCCCCTGTCTCTTCAGATTTGAATGCGCTAACAAAAATGATTGCTCCCGACCTTCCTCCCTAGCGTGCTCAAGAACTACGTTGCCTCCTTGCCTCATACTGGGATATATTCGACCTTGGAGAACGCCCTCTAGGACAAACATCTGTAGTGAAACATCGAATAAACACCGGTGATGCGAGCCCGATCCATCGGCGACCCTACCGCGTCTCGCCTACTGAGCGACATATCATCCAACACGAAGTTGACAAGATGCTTTCACGAGACATCACCGCACCTTCTTGCAGGAAAATGGGCATCCCCTGTTGTACTAGTTAAAAAGAAGGACAATAGTTGGCGATTTTGCGTCGATTATCGACACCTCAACAAGATAACAAAGAAAGACGTCTATCCGCAACCACGCATTGACAATGCCCTGGATTGCCTGCGTGGAGCACACTATTTTTCGCCCATCGACCTTCGCTCTGGCTATTATCAAATTGCCGTCGATGACATGGACCACGAGAAGACAGCTTTTATTACTCCCGATGGCCTGTATCAGTTGAAAGTGATGCCTCTCGGTTTATGTAATGCCCCAGCCCCATTTGAACGAATGATGGACGCCCTCCTACATGGTTTCAAGTGGTCCATCTGCCCCTGTTACCTGGACGACGTGATCGTTTTATCTCCGACTTTTGCGACACACCTCGAGCGCCTGTCGACGATCATACCTGTTTTCCGTCAGGCGGGGCTACAACTAAATTCGTCCAAGTGCCACTTCGGTCGTCGTGAAATTTCTGTGCTTGGGCATCTCGTTGATTCTTCTGGTGTACGCTCTGATCACGATAAAATACGGGCAGTCAAAGACATTCCCGTGCCAACATCTGCCAAGGATGTTCGCAGCTTCTTGGGCCTTTGCTCCTACTTCCGCCGGTTTGTCCGAAATTTTGCGAACGTTGCGCGCCCTCTCAATCAGCTCCTCAAGAAAGACGCTGCATTCATTTGGGGCCCTGAGCAAGCTGGTGCTTTCACCGACATGATTGGGCTGCTTACGTCCCCGCTCATTCTCGCTCACTTTGACGCGTCAGCTCCAACAGAAGTCCGTACCGATGCCAGTCGCCACGGTATTGGAACTATCTTGGCACAGAAACAACAAGAGCGAGAACATGTTATTGCCTACGCCAGCCGCATTCTTTCCTTTGCGGAGAGCAATTATTCTATCACTGAACGCGAGTGTCTGGCTCTCGTTTGGGCAGTGGGTAAATTCCGCCCCTATTTGTACGGCCGCCAATTCACAGTCATCACTGATCACCATGCTCTGTGTTGGCTTTCTGTGTTTTCTGTGTTGGCCACGTTCTGTGTTTTCTGTTTACAGATGTCCCAGCTGGTAAGTTCCTCCTCGTGGGCCTGAAACCAGACGCGTGCCGTGCCCACGAGGTAAAATATCAGATTCGCGAGCATGATGGTCTGGTCCCAGTGGTTGCTGGCGCTCACCCGCTCATATAGTTGAAGCCAGTCTTCAACATCAGTGCCGTCGGTGCCAGAAGAGGTTCCTGGGTCGCGGGGTTGTGCTAGAATGACGGTGGGCGTGGGTGCCGATGGGCCCGAAGCATCCTCGCCTTGTTGAGGCAGCCAAGGAGTGCCCGTTGCGTAAATCCGTCTTGATAATGATCCCGCAACCTCCACCAAAATGTTACGGGGTTAAAAACAGTCAGCCGTGTATTTACAATATATACTCGTGTCTGGTCTCTGTCTCTGTCTGTCCGCTCGTTTCGCACTATCGTCAGTTTGCGTCAGCTCTCTCTCGCGCTTACATGGTTTGCTTGGTTTTGTATCGTCCACGCTTGTTTCGATTGTGGTGGTTTTAGATTGTTTTTTACACCGTGTGTCCAAACCGAGACGTCCCGATGGAAATGTTTTCGGAGAGAGTGCGCCGTATCCGTTTCTGTACGACAAGACGGACCTTGAATGCAAGGACGCGGAGGTGACACCCAGTACCTCGTTCTTCTTGACTTTGGAACACGGCGACGCAGCAGCAAAAGAGAGCACGTGCACCAACATGATTATGCTCAGTGGCAAGGACGCCGATATCTTTGTAGAACATGACTCGCGTTAAGAAAGAAGGACGAAGAGTGTAAACACATCGGCCGACCAGTCCGCAGACGAAGGAAAGAAGCCCGCGACATCTCGAAACTACAGAAAGGAGGCGAGATTTTGGATGCTGTCACGCGAATGCCGGAGCGGCTCGCCGCCAGTTGGTGGGGCCACCCTGCTGCGGCTGCGTTAGCTCCGAGATAGCGCCAGAGTAGCGCGCGTCGTCCGCTCACCGATGACGCCATCGATAAGGCATGCGGCGAGCGCGTCAAAACAAAGCTCTGTATGAGCGGAGGTCTGTTCGTGGCGGCTACTCTGAATCGCGCTCACGCATCACCCGCGCGCTGCCTCTCGCGTTCTTCCGATTAGCGAGGCAATCGCGCCACACTTCGTTTTGCGACGTGCCGCACGAAACAGATTGTCCGCGCCGGCCAATATATCGCGAAATGAAAACTCTTATACAACCCGCCGTGGTTGCTCAGTGGCTATGGTGTTAGGCTGCTGAGCACGAGGTCGCGTGATCGAATCCCGGATACGGCAGCCCGCATTTCGATCGGGGCGAAAACACCGGTGCACTTCGATTCACGTGTACGTTAAAGAACCCCAAGTGGTCGAAATTTCCGGAGTCCTCCACTACGGAGGGCCTCATAATCAGGAAGTTGTTTTGGCGCGTAAAATCCCATAATTGTTTTAAAACACTTATACAGCTACGCTCAAATTTCGCGTTATGGAGTATTGTAATTGTAGATAATTTTTTTTCTTTGCTTTTCGAGCCCGTAGGACGCACGCGTACTATGCCCACCCTTTAGGAGCGGATCGGGCCGGCCCGTCAGTTGCGACGACTCGCACTTCACTCGTATCGCCGTGGTCCTTAGCCCTGTTGACAGGCATCAACTCGGAAATGCAGAGTACCGTGCATGTTACCCCTTCCCAAATCAGGTCCAAGATCCAAGATCAGGTCCCTTCTAATACACATATTAATTAATTTTACCGAGTGAATTTTTTGCTTCAAGAGTTTTGCACCTTGGGTATTCTTTGTGTAATATTTAATTTGTGTAGGACTAACAACGGTTTTATTATGCCGAGTTTCTTGCTCGGTGAGTTGGCACATACTTGTGAATCAACAGGAAATTATGTTCAGTGTTGTCGCGATTGGACAAGGGAAAAGACAATGCGAACGTGAGAATGCCGAGGCTTATCAACTTAGAAAATTTGTGGGGGCGTGCAGTCATTATGTTTGACCGAAAGAAAGAGCGTTTTTATGCTGACAGTTCGCCAGTCTGGTGTTTTCTGTTTTATTCTGTCGCAAATGGTGTCGAGCATGCGCTGCTTTTCTGGGCAAGATCCATGAAAAATTAAGTTAGTTTTTTTTTTAAATTATGGGGTTTAACGTGCCAAAACCACTTTCTGATTATGAGGCACGCCGTAGTGGAGGACTCCGGAAATTTCGACCACCTGGAGTTCTTTAACGTGCACCTAAATCTAAGCACACGGGTGTTTTCGCATTTCGCCCCCATCGAAATGCGGCCGCCGTGGCCGGGATTCGATCCCGCGACCTCGTGCTCAGCAAATTAAGTTAGTTGTAAGTCTAGTGCTCATTCCACCTGGTTCTTGCCTTTTGCAAGCGTCTGTTCACAGCTTTTCTGTTAAGTCATAAGGGGCTGTTACGTCTCTGCTGCAAGGACCCTTTTCAATCTTTATTTTTCTGGTTTACGCAACAAAAGAAAGGAAGTGAAGTTCACAGCGGGAGAACAGTTTACCGGAGTGTTCGATTTTATAGGCTTTAGCTCCTGTAGGCAAGGGAATCTGCTCGTTTTCGGAAAATGTAACACAGTGGTGGGGGATATGGAACTTTGCGATATAAAACTGTGTAGGGCATCTGCTCAAGTTTCCTCGAACCTCTATGCGCGCCCGGATTAGCTTGAGATATCTTCTATTAGTACCGACCCATTCGATCCATAAATCAGACCTCGAAGGGTTTGTTACCGTTTAATGCTCAAGCGTTGAACATTCAAGCATCCATTCAGTGTTAGCACATTAAGAGAGAGAGAGAGACCGAGAGAAAGAAAATGTCTCTCAAACACCTACTTCCTTAAGGGCGTGTTCGCTTCTCTTACGACGACACTTAAACAAACGCTGCCCTGGATAGGGAAGTTGGAATGACGGAAGAGAATAAAAGAGATAGATTGCAGGCAGTCTAACGCCAATTTATACTCTGAAAACGCGTGACTTGAAATAACAATGAGCCTGCGTGGCTAAACTTCTCGCTTGTCCGCTCGCAATTGTTCAACGTCCCCACGCGGCTGGCGCAAGGACGGGTCCGTCCTCGAGATACGTGGCCAACTTGAAGGCCTTATTATTTTTTTTTTGACCTTCCTCCAAGCGAGTGCAATTTCTACGAATACCCGAGACAACCCCGAATGAAAGCTCTAGGCACAAAATTTCACCGTACAATGGGTGTAAATGAACGACCGCGATGGCGTTGCGAGCCTTTCTTGGAGGAAATTTTCATTGTCCGGTAGTCCAAGGGCAGCATGTCACCATCACCGCATGTGCTGAGGGCGGACTGTAAGACCATCATCCCTCTGCTAAGAAGCAATGGGGACCGCGGGCGAGCGCAAATTAACGCCTGAGGTCGGAACACGACGTTTTCCTTCCTCGTTTCTAATCGTTGTCAAATGCTAGTGCCCTGTTTGTCGTTCATTTCGGGGAGATCAGCGGTCGTGCACGTGCGAAACGTTCCGCCAGGTGGCCCATCCTCGAGTGGCCGCCCAGCCTCGATTTACTGCGACAGCGGTTAAAAGTTACAAACCGTGGCGGTGGTGGTGGTGGTGGTGGCGGTGGTGGTGGTGGTGGCAGTAGTGGTGGTGGCAGCAGGCGAGTTTAGCCTCGCGATCAAGGCTGACAATTGCTCCACACGAGCCGTTTCGATGTACCCGTGTGTCCATTCCGCCGCGTCGTCGTCACAATTTTCAGCCCATCTCTTCTTTCAGTGACATCCCGACGAGATCACACCGCTCAGTTAAACACCATCTTCTCCCCTTCGGTTTCACCCTCGTTATATGGACAAACAAAACATTTCGCACCACACAGACGGGTGGGATCGAACTGAATGTGTAGTAGCGTACTCATTCTGTTAATGGCGGCAGTATCGCGCTGATTTCACGGTCGACAATTCTTGTGGGCTTTCGCGTGCCACGCACGCTCTGAGAGTGGCGGGTTCTGTGCATGCGTACTGATCTCGCTAAAATGGCAGCTCGAAAATATTATAAGCGGAGGCAGCCGGCAAACGACAGAACGTTCTTACGAAAGGAAAGGTTTGTAAAACAGGTTTCCACAACCAACCGTGAACGTTACTGATCTCTGTAGGACAAAATTGATTCTCGAATTTTATCGCATGTCCATCAACACAATAGACTTATATAGGGCAGTATCACGTGAGAATCTTTTCCCATCTATTCTATTATATTTATATCATCCATCGAAACGAGTAGCTGATGCGGGTCATCACATAGGCGTGGCGTCATTGCAACGCATGACGAAGGAGTAAATAAATGGAAAATAAAATCAAACTTTTCATAATGCAGCCCTTGAACTCCTTGTCTTCCAGTAGATCCCACAACGACCACTGTCTGTGTAGTTAATTAAAGAACCTCAATAAAGTGTCAGAATTGGGTAAGAAACTACTCAACAAAGGAAGATGTATGATTAGGGTTCGGGGATGTATGAGGGGGGGGGGGGGGTTGGACTCCATTATGTGAAGCCAGTGAAAAATTAACGCAAGTTATTCGTAGGGTTTATCACTTGCTTCTTAATTGAAATATATAGATGAGAAAATGAAGGCGAATGAAAGTGGACGAAAGAAGAACTTGCCGTATGCGAGATCTGAAACGACATCCTTGCTTCACGTATGCGACGCTCTTACCAATTGAGCTGCAGTGGTGCCGCTTTCCAAACCACTTGCTTTTGCATTTGTGAGTGCGCATTATCTAGCCATGGGAGTATTAGCCAGCGCCACCACTCAGCGCTTTGGCGGTGAATGTAGAACACCCGTCACACGAGCTTCAGAGAAGGCAGCTGGCCAGTAAAACCTCGTACGCTACCTGAAGAAAAACGACGACTTGTTGCGCAGATAGAAATCGAACTGACATCTTGTCATTACCTGCTACACAATATTGTGAGCCGTCATTCATCCCCATCACAGTATCTCGCAGGCGCGCAGATTGCAGGAAGCAATATAGTGTCCTGTGCTGTGTCATATGCGCAGTTCTGCCTCTGCTGTGTGGAAAAACAGCACAGCTCCTGTGCGTCTTCTTATTTTCTAAAACATAATTACGGGAATTAATTTGCATTTGTATTGATCTGAATCTTCTTTTACCCCATACGTCCGTTGTGACCACTGACCACTGAGCCGGCTGTGATTGGGAGCGGCCTTCACGGAGGCCGACCCTACATTTAATGGAATTACAGACAATGCTGCGAGTGCAGAGGACATCGAGCTTCTATTGTGCCACTGTCGTCGATTTCCGTCGCAAAGCCACCCGCTGTCGCATTGGGAGGACTGGACGACCGGCCGTGGTCTGTGCGGGCGCTACTCGAACACCGTCCCCATCGCTCGTCTGCCCACAAGGTTTTGAAGGCACTTTTGTGTTTCTTGAGGGCGACTGGCCCGTATGAGTGCCTATGATTTAGCTGTGCCCTCCGCTCCCATGCACGAATTTGCCGCGTCTTTCCTCTCTCTCGCTCTCTCTCGTCTTTCTATGCTCCCATTTCTTTACCTCATCATGTCCTTTACCTCGCTTTGTCCGGTTAACATCCTTGCCTTCTCTCTCTATTTTTTTTTCCTCCCTGACCACAGAGTACATAGCTTTTGCTCTGACAATGGCCGGCTGTGCGGCATATAGAGGGACGCACATCACCCATGGCTCCGTACTACAACGTGCACAAATGCACAGAAGACATGCGATTGTTTATCACACCCGCAAGTGTGACGTACCGGGCAAAGGAAAGCGTCCTCGGTAAAAGCGACACCAAGTTACAGCCGGTAGAACAGGGTTTATTCACCTTTTCTTTTTCTTCGCATTTTCCATACGGAGGACAGGTATTTTAGTCAGGAGTCAGTGAATGCAGGGAATGCGGGGAATGTTTGTGAAACACGCTCAGTTCCACAAGGAGAATTTGCAGTAACGTTCTATGGACCGAAGTGCAGCTGCTGCGTATGTTCTTGCGAGTACAAATTACGTCGTCTATCATTGTCGCGCCCAGGGTTCCTATACGGGGTGATCATTATCAAGTTCTACAGAATTTGTAAAAATAGCCTGTTGCAGATAACGTAATTCTAGTCTTTGAGCTGGATTATTCAGAGAGGCGGACACTACTTGCAAGAGAAAGTGATAAGAATATTGAAATAATGAACAAAAACTCACTAATTAAGTTCTTAAATAGTTATTTTACGGCACATATTCAATTTACGAATAGTAGCCGGTGAGTTTGCAATGCGTATCCACATGGAAGGAATTTCCAGAATGACACCGGCTTCGAGATATGCGCCATCAAAGTATCCGTAAACATGCACTGTTCAACTTACTTTTTTAACAAACCGTTATTTTATGCATTGAAGCGCTAAGGCAACTGGAATGTCCATGTATCTTGTTCCAGATTTTGGGAACTATTAATTCAAAACTGGTGCAATCCTGGAGATTCATTTCAAGTGGATACGCCTTGCAGGCTCTCAGGCTAAAATTTGTAAATTGCGATATTTGCATTAAAATAAATAATTAAGAAGTTAGTGAATTTCTAATAATTCTATAAGTATGTGTTTCAATTTCTCGTGGAAGTAATGTCCGCCTCTTTGAATAACCCAGCTAAGGCACAAGAGAGAGAGAGAGAGAGAAAAAACATTTATTAGAACCATCGAGGTGGTTGCTCTTGAGGTCGAGTGGGTGGTGTCCTCATTCCAGGACTCCACTGGCCATGGCTGCTCGACGTACTTGCTGGACGAGAGCTTCTTGTCCCGCCAGGGTATCGCCGGTCAGCTATCTGCCACAGGCAATTTAAAACAAAAAATCCGCAGAACTTTGAAATTATCACCTTGTAAAGAAACCTATTCCAATCTGTTGTTATTCTAATCTCCTGTTGTTAAATTCCCTTAACCGCCAGCCCAAGCATCGGGCGGTGACCCGCAGTGTTGTTTGATTCGACCAATCAAACGCTCTCCACGTATATAGATCACTTTTGTTTGCTTTCAAAGCGCGCAGCATATCTACTTTGACAGTTTTTTTATCTGATTGGCTGACAAGAGATGTGGAGCATACAGAAAGGGCAAGAATGTCGTTGGGGCCGAGCTAGCGCAGTGAAAGTAGATAACCGGATGAGAAGGATAGTGTCCGCTTGCCTAGCTTGCGGTGCTGAAACGGATCCTAAAAATGCCACTAAAACGGATCCACATTGAAGAAGACTGGCAGATCGATGTCGAAAGGCGTTGAAAGAGCTATATTGCTGCGTAAACATTTTTATTATACGCACATAAATTCGTTCTCCCCATCAGCTCCGAGCAGCCAGTGCCAGAGCCATCAGCGGGCAGACATATTCTACTGCTTTCGGCGTCATCCTGAGAATTCGTTCTAAGTGGATCCGCCTTGCGAATTCCCCGGCTAGAATTCAAGTTACAATATGGGCCATAAGGTTATTAATTAAAACATAATAATAATTTTTGGTTAATTAGAGAATTATGCTTTTCAATTTCTTGAGCAAGTAATGTCCGCCTCTTCGTATATAAGTGGCCTTCTGCCACAGGCAATTTAAAAATAATTTTAAAGTGTTCGCTGAAACACGGGGTATATATTGTAGATATTTTTCATGTGACGTCATGGACGCCACCTCTCACTGTGCTAGCACTCAAAGATGGCGGCCACGATGACATCAATGCATTGTATTATCACGCGCACATTTTTTGCCTATTGACGGTGACTGTTTACAACGGTTTATCACTTTTATCGCTTTGCCGTTCGACAAAAGTTGGGCCCATCGTGCTGGCATGCTGTCAGGTTTCTTGATTACACTTCTTCTCAACGTGCTAGTACCTAAAGATGGCGGCCGCGATAAAAAAAAGAATTATGAGGTTTTACGTGACAAAACCACTTTCTGATTATGAGGCACGCCGTAGTGGAGGACTCCGGAAATTTCGACCACCTGTTTTTTTTTTATTGAAATGAATATTAGGAGAGGTTGGTGCCTTTATGGTGGCACCGGCTACTCCTTGTCACTTGGCAAAGGAAACAAATTTGCGTAGAAAGGGAGAATAGCGACACGAAATATGGCACTAAGTAGAACACTGGATGAATAAAAAATATGCAGTCCAACAGCACATAAGTCGCAAAGTTCTGTGCATTAGTTCAGTCCACGTACGCATATATAAAGTCAGATATTTAGAACAGCCATAACACACAACACATGTAATGCACTGCAAGTACAGAACAGAATTATACATACTGCATAAAAGTTGCGATCGCCACATAAACCAATTATGAATCACGAATAACGTTTATGTTACTCATTTAGCGCATTCGGATCATCTGATACCTAATATAATCCCAAAATGTGGTCTCCTCTAAAAACTTTTTCAGAGCAAGAAGCGCTCTTTTTTGAAGGCCCGCAGTTGGCCATGGGCCAAGTATTTTTTTAGAGTGAATGGTCTTCTGTCTAATGTCAACAAATTTGCTTGCAGTACCCTTCTTTGTGGATTGTATTTAGTGCTCTCGAGGGGAAGATGATGCACCTTTAACGCGCACCTATATCTAGGCGTCCGCGATGACGTCTATGCAAACTATCTATAAGATAAAAGTGAGAGAGGACATGATTCCTTAAAATGCAAAAGTGAGTATTTTCTATGGCGAATGCTAACGCTGCAAATGGACACACACACACACACACACACACACACACACACACACACACACACACACACACACACACACACACACACACACACACACACTCACTCACTCACTCACTCACTCACTCACTCACTCACTCACTCACTCACTCACTCACTCACTCACTCACTCACTCACTCACTCACTCACTCACTCACTCACTCACTCACTCACTCACTCACTCACTCACTCACTCACACGCACGCACGCACACACACACACAACACACACGCACGCACACACACAACACACACACAACACATACACACACACGCACACACACGCACGCACGCATGCACGCACTGTGTGTGTGTGTGTGTTGAAAGCATATTGTGTGGGTTATGGAGATGTGTTTGAGTTTCCCCCTACTTGAGTTTCATGGTGCTAAAATTTGGAATACAGTACCTCTTGAGGTAAAAATGGCCAACAATTTCGTGTCTACTGTTAAAAATCTATACCTATCAAAAAGTACGTGATTTTTTGTCAGTCTGGTTCTCCACCTGTTTCATACTGTGCTGGATCTATTCAGAAAGCCTAAACACTTCAACACAGACCCTTGCAAATGTGTCACTTCTACGTATAATATGCTATCTCGGTTTTTTCATTGTGTATGTGCATGTATTCTCCTGACAGTTCTGTTTTATTACCGTTGATTGATATGCACTGTTTTTCTTTTGTAATGTTTTTGATTGTGTGTATCCACCTAACTGTATTAGGTTGTATCATTAAAAAACTAGATAAGCGCATGACATTGTAGCTGCTACTACAAATATGACTATGGGCCTACACTAGCCTTTGGCTACAGGCCCAACAGTTCCTTTGTACAAATTATTATCAATGAAAAATAAACTGAATTGAAAAATTGAATCTCTCTCTCTCTCTCTCTCAGTAGATTTCGGCACCGTCGCGAAGTAAAAAATGGCATATGCGCTGAGGCGTGTAGACGCTGCAAAGGCTATGCTAACGTTTGGAACGTGTCGGCGGCTACATTAAAAAAAAAAAAAAAAGAAACGCGAGGGAAGCGCAAAAAAAAAGAAAACAGAAGAAGAGGGTCAGGTGTTCATGGGAAAATTCATATTGGAGGTTTTCAAAGTGATATGCATAGAAGCGTGGAAAGACATAAAAATAATAAACTAGGGGGCGGGGGAGGGAGCAGCTGAAAAGGTGGGATAGGGGAAATTAGGAATCGAGGTTAGCTGGAGGTATATTGCATTTTTCGTCTTTGTTGGTGACATGAGAATTTCAGAGCTTAGTTAGAGCTTTTAGTCATGGAGTTTGAGGACCTTGTCTTGGTGAAGTTTCGTTGCACGTGTATAGGCTTTTTCAGGGATGGCATTCAGGTGGTTCCGGTTCGATGGGGTTGCATGAAGGTGATCAAGTCTATCTGTGTAATCTTGGTTTTCAACCCAAATATGACGTCGTTTCGCTTCGCCCGTGCTTTTTTAATGCGAAAGCATTGTATGCCCCATTGAGCGAAAATGCGTTGTTGTTGGCGTGACCGAAACATGGTACCAAAAATGGCCGATGGCGAAAAGAGTAAGAATACGTCAAAATATGCTTGGATGGACTTCAGAGTTCTCGGGGAGGTTCCTGTAAACAAAGTAAATTAATGGCTTTGAGAAGAAAATTTGGTAGATTTCAATTTGCGTGGGAATCCAAACCGGTCCTCCAGTGTGCGAGTTGAGCATGATTCCCCGACGCCATGACGGCTCCACGGTTTTGTGTGAATGCAGGGGTGCATAACGCATGGGCCATTGCACACATAACGTCGCAGCTATCTGGCTGACTAAACGTGTGACCTAGTGCGTGAGTCATCGGGCACGTGACGACGTAGCCAATGGGGAGGAGGTGGCGCCACGTGATGAGCGTATAAAATGAGCGCGTTCACGGCGTTCCGGGGTCCACAAACGCTATTGTGCTTTCGCATTCCCACACGTAAACAGTCTTAAGTGTGTCTGCCGAGTTTTTGACACACGTTGCGTAATACTGAGGAATGCGCAAAAATGTGTTTTGTAGCTTTTTGTTTATCGACGACAGGTTAGAGAAACGTTGCACGTTTGAGGCTACATGGTGGTTAATGCTGGCCTTGCAGCGATAAGGTGCGTCCATGGATCGTACGTTGGCACGATTCTTATAAGTTTTTCATTCTATTGGCCCCTCGCCACCATCTAGCCGGAAGCAACACCCCTGGTGTAGCGTCGGGATTGGACACTCGGTGCGAATGATGGTTAGGCAAACATTTAAATATTGAAAAGCAGGTCACGTGATACTCAGTCCAGTGAAAGAAAATATAGCGAATTGGGTGATTTTTATTTTATTTATGTCATACTGCAGACCTAGTTCAGTTCCGAGCAGGGTGGTTAAACACAACAATAATACAATGCATTATTTAATCAAGCAAGGTGGTAAGATAGAACAGTAGTACAATGAATCAATCAATTGAAACAGGCAACAATTATTTATTCCAGTCTGTTATAGTTCGGGGAAAAAAGAATACTTGAATACATCCATCCGTGCAAAATAAGGTGTTAGTGAATTCTGATGATAGTGTCGAGTAAGCCTAGACGTTGAACTAGACAGATAGGATGCAGGATTAATTGATAAGTCTCCGTTAAAAAGCATGGAAAGAAATCGAATTCTTGAGTGTTGCCTTCGATGCTCAAGGATTTCGAGGCCATTATCACGCAGCATTTGTGAGGGGGAATCATATCGAGAGAATTTTGAATATATGAATCGCACGGCTTTCCTCTTTACCCTTTCGAGAGATTTAATATTTTGTTTAATAAAAGGATCCCAAACAACACATGAATATTCAAGTTTCGGTCTAATTAATGAATAATAAGCAAGCAGTTTTACGTTAGATGGGGAATGTTTTAGTTTATGTCGCAAAAAATATAATTAACGCAAGGCCGAAGAACATATATTATCAATGTGTGAATTCCATGATAAATTGTTAGTAATTGTGACACCCAAGTACTTATATTTTGTTTCTTAAATAAATATATTGGCATGAAAACTGCATTTTGTTTAAAATAAGTCAGTCGTGTTTCCGGCTGCAGTACCTTGCTTTCGCGATATTTCGCAGCGGTTAGAGCCTATCTCGCAACTGTGACCAAAGTCTACATACTTCACGCTTGGCATGCTAAAGCCGAGACAATCCATTGCTTGAGGAGGAGGAGGAATAAACTTTTATTGTAGAACCAGCACTTTATGATGGCCGGGCCTACGCCTCCCACGAAGGGACGTCGAGGGCTTGCCTCACCGCCGCCTCGCGGGCGTGCTGGGTCCATTGCTTGAGTGGTATTTCTTTATTTGTTTCTGGTGTGTTTTGCCAGACTATGCTTTGGTTATGGTATTTTTTGTCATTTCGTTTCTCCTTGCTTTGCATTCGCGGCGTGAATTGGTCGATGGTGTTGAGCAAGCTCTTGCCCTGCGATGGGGACGAAGATCTCTACGAACTTTCGCTTATCTTTTCCGCTCAAGAAACAGCACTCTGCGATAAGCAGCTGGAAGTACTTCGTGCACTTAAAGAAACTGAGGTACTCAAAGAGAAAAGAGAGAACGCTCAAAGGCAGTGCCGTCGAGTCATGGTCACGGCTACGCGGCATTTTTCCCGTGAGCTGCATGTGTGGTAGTACCCATGGGCACAGTAATATGAAAAAATGCTCCTGTACTTTCCCGAAAGCGTCTTCAGAAAAAAACTCCCGACTGAATCATATTGCGTTTTAATGTATTGTGAGTGTGTGCAAGCCCATGGTACGGCAAAGTACGACCATGCGCAGAGTCATCACTCTAGATTAGCGTGCGGCCGTTAATTTGTATCGGCTAGTACAGCCTCTTAACACCGAACCATGGCCAAACTCTTTGGCGTCAACCATTCGTTAGCGAATATTATATTCTGTAAGTTCTGTTGTTGTCAGGCGCCTAGAACCGTGATTCGTGCGGTCTATGGCGGAGCAGAAGTATGGACCCATTCGAATTATTGGACCCAAATCTGATTTTGAAATGCGAAAAAGCCTTTCAAGCCGGGACCGTACATATCTACACCATATTCGTTGAACCGTTGCCTACACAAATTACTTTTTACAGAAAATGCAATTGATGCGATCGTCATTGTGTAGTGTGTCTAATGTGCGTGTTTGGCTTCCACTATGTCTTCTGCGTCTTCAAAAGCTTTGCGGCCCCAAGAGCGATCCTAAACTTTAGGTTTACGTATAACAGCCGCTTCAAGCTGCTACACAACCTACACAACATGCGCGCACGTGTGTTTGTGTTTGTGTGCGTGTGTACGTGTATGTGTTTAAGTGTGTGCATGTGTGTGTGTGTGTGTGTGTGTGTGTCATTTAATTCATCACCAATCTCCTCCGGGGTATCACATGCTAGGCATATGTGCAGACAATCACTCCAGCGCCCATTAACGAATGTCTCTCTCTCTCTCTTGGTTAGCCAGGTTGACTGGGTTAAAACAGTCAGCAGAAGAGTTCATATGTCGACTGATGCGTGGGGTAACACGGCGAAGGTGGGAGATGGAAATTTAAGACGATGAGCAAAACGAGAGCAAGGTAAAAGCAGGAGCCAACGCTTTGACAAGTGGACTTGTCGTTTTCAAGGCGACATATATACTGTGCCGAGGAAGGCATATGTCGCCTTGAAATAGACAAGTCCACTTGTCGAAACGTTGGCTCCCGCTTTTACATTTAAAAGTGAGGTTAAACAGCGCGAATAAAACAAGGACACCAGGAAACGAATACCACAGACAAGCGCTGTTTCCTCGTGTCCTTCTTTTATTCGCGCTGTTTAACCTCACTTCTAAATATGAACCAACTAGCCCTCATCAAGACCCTACTAATGCTTTTACCTTGTTCTCGCTTTGCTCATCGCACTGAAGAGTGGGACACTTACGGTGGCCGCGGCCTTTTCCTTTCGTTTTTTTATTTTGTTTCACGGCTTACTACTAATTATTATTATTTACTACTACTACTACTACTACTACTACTACTACTACTACTACTACTACTACTACTACTACTACTACTACTACTACTGCTGCTGCTGCTGCTGCTGCTGCTCCTGCTGCTCCTGCTGGTACTGCCGTGTGACTTCTCGTTTGCGAAGAAGTTCGAGTGAAGTGGTCGTATATATAAAAAAAAATTACGGAGTCAAGGTGCGATAACGCAGAAACTCAGAACCACATTGAATCTTGAAGTAGCCGCTACCTTGGTTCTGGCTTCGGCCGCAATGTGCGACACACGTCGGCGCGCGCGAAAATTTCCACCAGGAAACGCATGACCTCCGCGATTCTCGCGTCGTGAGCATTGTTTCTTTTTTTTTTTTCTGTCCCCATTTGCACGGCGTCGGTGGTCTCTAAGGCCGCAGTCAACGCCACGTTCCTTTCGGCAGTCCTCTTAGATGGCGCTCCGTTACCACAAATCTCGTGAGCGCTTCTTCAGTGCCTCAAGGCAACAGACTTGAGTGCCCGATAGTAGACATGCTGCACCTAGCTTAGTGCATGTGAAAGTGCGATACAGACTCATATCATTTCTCTCTCTTTCTTTCACTCCCCCTGCCCCTTTTTACGTGTAGGGTAGCAAACTGAACTCAGTTTGGTTAACCTCTCAGCCATTTGCTTCCTCTATTCTCTCTCTCTCTTTCGTGAGTGGTGTCGCTCAGTAGCCCAGCAATCACTCGACGCGTATGCGTCTGCTGTATCATCTCCGCAGAGAGATCTAGACATGACAAAATACAATAATCTATTAGGGAGCATTACGTTACAGAGCCATCCTTCTCAAGCCAACTCTCCGTGATGCCCTCCCCCTCATTTTTGCTCCCTAAATCGGTCCAACACGTGACCCTCTTTGGCGGATTCGGTCCAATGTGCTTGGCGCGCGGTAGATTTTAATCGACGCGCACTCGTTCGATTGCCTTCCCAATCACTGCGTGCACATTTTCTCCAGACGTGGCCGCTTCACTTCACTCGTTTATACGGCAACGCGTACACTTATCGTCTTTGTTGAAGCGTGCAAGTGCGGTAGCTGCACATTGCCATCGCACCCCCTGTCTTTTCAGAAAAGCGCGCACTGAACGTGGCGTTGGAAGACACTAAAATTTACTGCGCCATGATCACGGGTTATCCCGACTCAAATGACCTTGAGCAAGGCTCCCGACTAGTTATTTCCATCCTCTATGGCGATTTAAGATATCATTACTAAAGAAGAAGTGATCAGCGAAGTGTTGCTACTTTAGAAAGTTTCTTTTCTGGCGTGATCAACTGATTTCTTAGCTAGCTATAGAAAAGAATGGAACGTTTTTAGCAGATTGACTGCCGGGTACTAGATGAATTCTTGTGTAATTGAATTTAAGCGAGCAGTTTGTTGCAGAAATATTCGAATTCATGTGTATTTAATAGATTCTGTGGAATTTTTATGTATTTAATTTCATTTATTTGCTGGCTAATGTAGACACACAGGCATGTACATGATGTAGCGACAAATTTGAACAATCAATTCGAACTACAGCTTTTCAACGTAAAGAGTGTCTTATGAAGGATCTTTTTGAGAATGTGTTTCCTGTACAATTGTATCGGTTAATGTTTCAAGAAGAGCGTAAACGAGATGAAAAGGGTTAACCGAGGTGTCCGATATTTATTAATCATATTATGAAAAGCCAACGAACAAGGACACCAAGGTCAACATAGGGGTAATCACTTGTACTTATAATTGAATTAAAGAAATGACAAACTAATGGCAATGAAAGTAGATGAAGAAACAACTTGCCGCCGGTGGGGAACGATCCCACGTCTTCGGAATACGCGTGCGGTGTTCTAATCACTTGAGCTACCACGGCGCCGTTTGCCATTCACTTTCCTGGTTATTTATGTTTTACTACTAGAACTAAGCTTAGGAGTGTTAGCCAGCGCCACCACTCACAAGCTTTGGTGGTGGATGTGGAACATCCTTTCGTCACGAGTGCGTGATCTTTCTGGGCGAAAGTAACTGGTCAGTAAGCCCCCACATGCTACCTGAAGGCATCAATGTTGCCGGTTCGAGACACTCGTAATGTAATGAACCAAAAGAAAGGGGATTAACCAAGGGGCCCTATTTTTATTAATGTTGTCCTTGGTGCCATTGTTTGTTGGTTTCTCATGACATCATTAATACGTAAATAATACGCAATACGTAAAACCCAAGCATTCAACTGAAAGAGGGATTTATGTGCCACGGGGAAGAACGGGCTTTCGGTGCCACAAAGCTGAAACTATCGAACGTGTTTTCATTTATTGTAACAATGCCATATTCTTTGGGGCTATAGTGGAGTTTCAGCATTGTTTGTGTGGGCGGCTACATGTGACGGCTGTGCGATGTGGTCAAAAGAGACGCGCGGTTCGCCAATACAATACAGCGGAGGGAGAGTTATAGCCGTCTTCGGGTGGGAAGTCGCGGTTTACTGAGAGCGCGTAAGCTGGTTGACTGTGAGTTGGGGAATCCGCCATTCACTTCGCGGCGCACTGCCGTGGCTCTGCAGTAAACCCATCGCCGCTGGACCGCACCGATGCCGAAACATTCCGCGAATGGACCAGATGCCTGACGCGCGTGGTAGTGTTTTCTTCGGCGGTCTTTAACGAAGAGAGTAGGGCTAGTTGGTGTTGTTGCAATTACTGCGACATAGTCACTAGCGCGAACAAAACTAAGGGGAAAAAATGTTGGGACAGGACAGGAGTGCCCGGCCATCGCCGCCGGGCGGCTCTGTCCTGTCTAAACTTTTTTCATTGGCCTTGTTCGCGCTAGTAACTTCGTCTGAGCTTTGGGGATCTGCTCTCTGCGAGGCTGTCAGACAAGAGACCCATTGTACAGTAGAAGATTTATGGTAACGGCCTCAAGACATTGGAATACCATATAGTATCGCCATGGAGCCCCGTTGTCTGCATACTGCGCGTATCGCAGTGTGAATAGCCGAACGATGGGGCGAGATTGATATCGGGGATGCTTTTATTGCGATAACAATTATAGAACACTCGAGGCGCATTTTGTCATCGGCGTCGCCAGAATGTTTTGTATAAAGCTTAAGGGTTAGAACATCGCCGCTGCCCGCCGTGTGCTGTACGTGCGAGTGGAAACGTGCGAGGGTGAGCCGACGATGATGGTTCAAGCTTGCGCGCGCAACGGAGAAAAGCGGGGAGGAAGCGCGCCGTCTTCAGCCGTACGCAAGGCACCGGGGGCATTTTACTCCGGTGGCGGCTGCGTATGGCGCGGCTGTCCAGGCTCTATACTGAAAAGCTATCTGCGAAGAGGGCAGTCTAGGTGCACCCAGGGCTAATAGCTTCGTGTGCGCTTTGTATTCGCCGAGAAGTTCTCCTCGTTCTTCTCGACCTAGGTGGCGCAAAGCAGTATATGTTTAATAGTTCATGGCAAGATGGTGTCCCACAGGAATGGAAGCGCAGCCGCCTGGTACCACTTCTAAAAGCAGGAAAGTCGCCACTCGAACTAGCATCGTATCGGCCCATAGCTCTTGCCAGCTGCGTCGGGAAGCTCATGGAACGTACAATCCTCATGCGTCTCGAATGGTACCTTGATCAACACAAGATTTACCCTCACTCTATGGCGGGATTTTGACGCGGTCGTTCATCGATTGACAGTGTCATCGATCTGGTATCATCTGTAGAACAACAAAAATCTCGGAAGCGATTATCAGTAGCGCTCTTTCTTGACGTGAAAGACGCTTACGACAACGTTTCCCATCAAACAATTCTAGACGCACTTTTGACAATTGAACTAGGAGGGCGAGTATATCAATGAATCAGAAACTACTTGACACAAAGGTCCATGTTCGTAAGTACGGGAAATGGTCCGACTACTGACCACTACACATGCCGAGGCGTTCCTCAAGGCGGTGTTCTGAGCTCAATTCTTTTCAACCTCGCGCTTCTTCGGCTGGCCGAATCCCTACCGGAAACAGTGAGTGTCTCAATCTACGCCGACGATATCTGCATCTGGACATCAGCGGTCACTCACCTGCAGGTTCGCGCACGGCTATAGAAAGCAGCAACACAGGCATCTGACTACCTTCACACACAAGGCCTTACCATCTCAACAGAAAAATGTGCCTTAGTCGCTTTTACGCGAAAAGCGATGACTCGTTATCCAGTATGCATCAATGGTCTGCCTATCTCCTACAAGAGAAATCACCGGTTTTTGGTCGTCATTGTAGACCGGGACCTCACTTGGAGCCCTCAGGTTGCCCACTTAAAGAAGAAGCTCACATCTATTGTTCACGTCTTCAAGTTCATCGCCGGCAAAACATGGGGATCGTCAGTGGGCTCCATGCTACAGTTATATCGAGCACTTTTCATCGGATTCCTACGCTATAGCTCTCCCGTGCTTGCTAAAACATGCAAGTCCAATCTTCGAGAACTTCAGAGCGTGCAGGCGCGGGCACTACGTGTTTGCCTAGGCCTTCCGCGGAGCGCCTCAGCAGCAGGAACCATTATAATGGCTCAAGACCATCCGATCACGACTTACATTAGCACCGAAACGCTTAGAGCCCATATTCGTCATGTTTCACGGATACAGTCAAGCTCTCTTGTGTGCCTGCCAGAACGACGACCACAGGCGTCCTTCTCCAACAAGGTCAGCATCCATCGTGCCTCCTTACCATCGGGCTTCACACCCTCAGCACGTTCAACCTCAGCTTTGTGGTGTTTAAAACAACCTCAAGTGCGTCTTACGGTTCCAGGGATAAGAAAGAAGACCGACCTGCCTACCTTGGCCTTGAAGCAAGCAGCTTTGGATTGTTTTCACCCTTTCTACTTGGATCGAGTCCACATATATACATATGGTTCTTCCACTCAGACCAGCTCCACCAGCGCAGTGGTTATACCATCACGATCACTAAGCATCCAACACAAGATTTCTCACTTGACATCAACTGCTTCGGAGCTTGTTGCCCTCCGAGGTGCCGTTCATTATATTAATAACCAACCGGCTAATCGGTGGGCAATATTCTGCGATTCAAAGGCGGCCTTGCAATGTCTTCTGTCATCTCTTCGTCGCGGGTCATGTGAACAACTCGTGTCGGAGATACGAGAAATGCACCATCACATGATCACGAAAGGACACGGCATCGTGTTCCAGTGGCTGCCTGGTCATTGCGGTATCTCCGGCAACGACCTCGCTGACGAAGCCGCTAGGAAAGCACACCCTTGTTTCTATACCTTTATCGCGGACCGACGCAACCCAACACTTAGGCAAGCTAGCGCACTCTTTGACATTGGAGAAGTGGCACACACTTGAATTCACTCAACATCGATTGCATTCCCTCGATCCCTCTATGCAACTGCGGCTGTTACTAGGTCTTCCGCGAAATGAGGAAACAGTGCTGTGCCGCTTATGTTTGGGTGTCGCATTCACCAATGCATATGCATTTTTGATTGGAATGGCTGATAGTACCGAGTGCAATGCCTGCGGTGTCGAGGAAACCATAGAACACCTACTGTGCTACTGCCGATCTTTTGAAGATGAAAGGCAAGACCTCTGCACAGCTCTCAATCAGCTAGATGGAAAGCCGTTCACCTTGAACAAGATCTTGGGACCATGGCCTCGCATATCGCAGCTACAAAAGGCCACAAAAGCGCTGCTGCGATATTTGAAAGATACCGGATTGAGTCAGCGTCTGCGATCAGGACTGAGTGGCCAACTGATATCCCCAGTGGACTTTCTCTTCTTTTAATCTTTCCATCCCCCTTTCCCTTTCTTCAGTGTAGAGTAGCCAACCGGGCTGAGTCCTGGTTTACCTCCCTACCTCATATTAATCATTTTCTCTCTCTTGTATTCGCCGCTTAGTTCGCGTGGAAGGGAGAGGCAGCACGAAGGTCAATTTGCTCGCTGCTTCTGCAGTGCTTTCCCACTCCAGCGTTTTGACAGCGAGTGTACGCGGTCATCGAGAGAGATGTGTTCATGTTTGCTTGCGCGCGCGTGACACCACGCTTGTTAATTTAGTTAGTAAGCGAATGTTTACGAGTTTATACGGCCGATATATATACTATCCTTACTTCCTATAGCTGTCTACTAATCAGTTATCGCAATTGATGCTTCGCCTTTCGGGCGAAGTTGATACTTTATTCAAGTACGTGCAGATTCGTTGTAAGGATATTCGGTGGATATTCGGCTAAAATTGAAAAAAAAACCCACAAAAATTGTAACATCATTGTAACTTGCAGTCTTTAGCTGCCTGTGTAAATAGATTCCATTCTACCGAGCGTGGTGGCTTTGCGGATATGGTGTTGTGCTGCTAGGCATGAGGTCGCCGGACCAACTGCCCGTCGTGGCGGCCGCATTTCGATCGTGGCGAAATGCAGAAACGCCATTGTTCAGTGCATTAATTGGGGACGCGTTAAAGATCCCCTGGTGGCCAAAATTAATCTGGAGTCCGTCACTACGGCGTGCCTCACAAGAAAATCCTATAATTCAATTCGATTTCAGTTTCCATTCTATCGCTTGCATATTCCATGTTAATAAATAGTTACCCCCTTGCAATGAGCGTCACAGCCTTGCCTACTGTAATGTGACATCGCAGCATCCATAACAACCTCAACTTTCCCTCACAGACACCGAGGTGAATATCAACTGATATATCATAGAAAAATTTAATGATAGACCTACCCCCCAATCAACACATGATTTACAGTAGATGAACATTACTTTTTTTTACTCGAGCTGCATGCGGTCTGGCGTAGTTTGGCGATGCGGCTAATAGGCAATATAATGTTGTGAGCGAATAAACTTTATTTCGGAGACCAAGCTGTTGGTGCCCAAAGGTGGGCGGTCACCCTATTCCAGGTAACCGTGGCCCTGTGCTGATAGCCTAGCCCTGTTCACCTACCGTAGGTGGTCCTTAGGTTTTGGGCTTGTCAGCTGTGCCTCCCACTAGTCTTATGTTGCTGCTTGGATAGGCGTTGTCTGCGGGTTCTTTCTGCATTCCCAGACCATGTTGTAAAGGGTGTTAGGTGTACTTCACAATTGGCACTCTCCCCAATCTGTGCATGAGCACTTTGTGAAAATGGTTGTGAATGTTCCTGATGTGTACGAGACGACTGACTGCGATGAAGATGTGATGTCAATGCTAGATGCTTTAACACATATAAAACGGATGTGATCTGGGATCAGAAACATCTATTTGGGCTTGTAGCAAAGATGGAAATAAAGAAAAAGGAAAGTCGTTGTAGCACAAATGGTACTGCATCGCACGAGTAATGCGAAGTTATGGGCTCGGTCCCTGTTAGATGTGTGTGAATAGTGATTTTTGAAATGGAATTGAATACAAATTGAACAGTGCCAGAAGCGAATCAAATAGAACAAACATCGAATAGTTTTTGAATAATAAACTGTCGGTATGACTAATAATATAAAACAATGTTCACATCCTAGCCACACGCAATAATGTTAGCAAGTTTCTGTCATTATACAGTACGTTATAAAGCGTTGTTTATTAAAAGCACAAATGGAGCGTTAGGAGCAAAAATGTCGTTTCTTCGCATGCGCAGGATAATTCAGGAAGTGTGAATGATCGCACTATAGCCTATAAAGTATGGCTACCTAATCGACGTAGTCTGCTCCATCACGTAAGTTCTCAACTTGCTTATAGAATCCCTGTATGCTGACCGACAAAGCAGAACCAGTAAGCGCACTTCTGTGTAGCATAACAACCAAAAAGATAAATTCCGGCATAAAGCCTGAATATTTCATGTCAACTCAAAACAAATCTCTGAAGCACGGCAATTTGTTATTAGTATGGTTGTAATTTGATTTCACGGATTCTTTGATTTAGTTGGTTTTCTTTCATATAGTCATTCGGTATGTGCCACTGAGAATGTACCCGTACTTGGTCTATCCTCTGAAATGGGCATTTCCCCACTGTGACACAAGAGGTACAGAATCCCTGTGTTGCTTGATAAGTGCCATACTATTCCGTACATGCACTTGACAGCAGCATTTTTCTCCTGGACAAGAATCAGGCCTTCGTCCTTGTGAAATCTCTACTTATACGTCTTGCACTGCGCATCCACCTGATCTTGTCCTTGTATTTCGGCACAGCTTATGAGCGGTACAGTGCACGAACGTGAAAATTGCATAAGAATGAAGGTGTGACCAATGTGTTGTATGAACATAAACATTTCACCAGAATACACGTTGCCTAGGAAGACAGTAAACAAAATTATAGGCATCGTAATTGGTTGTAAAACATTTAATTAACAACTTCACCAAGGCTTCGCTTCAAGTAGATTCCAACATGCGCTTTGGATCTGTATATTATCTTTTGCTGTGCTAAACAGCTGTGAGCTATATGAATCGAGGTATCCATGTAACATGACTCAAGAACGTAACGAAATATAATTATGCAGATTCAGCGTATAGTAAGCATCCATTTGAAGCGAAGCTTCAGTCATGCGGTGTGTATTAAATAGCATACAAGGGACGGCGATGTGTACAGTTACATCCATACTACGCCGCATGCAACCTCATGGAATGTTTATAGTAATGCGCTCTAATAGTGAAAACATTAATTTCATGCAATGTTTATGTTTATGCACTACAGCGTTTACAAGGTACTTCGAAATGCCAACATTAAATAAGGTGGTTGCACAGTGTGACACCTTAACGAAGTAGTTTCACGAGGACGAAGACCTCGTATGGCACATATTGAGCGGGGAATGGTGGTGACAAGTGTGCGTACAGAGAAGTATCCCGTGCATCTTGTTAAAGATTTTGTACCGCTTGTGCCGCAGTGGGACATACACGTTTGTGACGCTGTGACACATTTCTAGCCGATCCTTAGGACCGGCCTAAAATGGACCCACACCCATTTGCACACGCCTAATGGCTAAATGAAAGATCAAGTACACCAAACAGTTCCTCAAGTTTTGTGCGCTATTCCAATAGGAGGTTTCAGGGCAGACGTTGCATTTAAAGCGACTTCAGTTGGGTCTTACTGCGCTGTGGATTCTCCTGCCGTAATGTCTACCTTCTGGAGCCGTTAAACGCTCAATGCCGGATCTTTTAAATTGCTCATTGGCACGTTATAGCCAGGTTTATTCGACATCCACCATACATCCATCATTTTTATCGGCGTTCGTACGATCTTCTTTTCGTTAATAATGGGAAAAGGGCATTATACGCTCCATTACGCGAAAACCCGGCGTCGTCGGCGGGGTGACCGAGCGATGCTAGCAAAAAATGGCCGACGGGGCAAAGAGTAAAAGCGCGTCAAAATTCTCGGACTGACGTCATGTTTCTCGGGGAGGTTCCTGTAAGCATAGTAAGTTAGGGGGTCTGAAACAAAGATTTGGTGCATTGCGGCCTGAGTGGTAGTCGAATAACCGGGCTCTCCGAGGTGCGAGACGAGCACGCCTCCCAGACGCCGCGGCTGCTCCACGGTTCTGGTCGACTAAATCTGTGCGGCATTGCACACGCCACGTCGCAGCCTGACTAAAGCTTTGGCTAATTTCACCGAAGGGGCTACGATGTTTTCGCGTCCCCACACGTAAGCAGTCTTAAGTGTCTCTGCTGAATTTTTCTTTTGTCAGTGCTTTGAGCTTCTGCCTTTTCATGTCACGTTTCCATAAGAAACAAGGAAGTTCAACCGCAAGCCCTTTGTCACACTCACCCGCACTTCGTCGTAGTGGTGCAACCACGCCTGTGCTTCCAAGACAGTTCATACCTTGTCGCAAGGGGCCTGAGCTTGCTCCCTTTAGAGTGGCACACGCTGCCTCTCATTTCACATCTGCATACCGACGACTATAGGCGTTTACTCTGCGAAAGTTTACGTTATTCAGTCACCCACACATTCAAGAAGCTTAAAAAAGAAAAGAAAAAAAAAACCTACATTGGGATCCTGACCTTCACCGCCGGTTACGCAAACAACTGTTAAAGCGCTGTCGGATTTCTTAAAGATATCTCGATTGCACATTCGCTTTCACAAGGCTTGCTTAACGCGAGCGTTCCTGCGTGTGTATTCACTATCAGGCGTTTTGCTGCGTTTACTATCACCGACGCCTTCTACCCTTCCCTAGCTCTTGTTGCTGTTGGTGTGGCTTTAACACGTGACTCATACCCAGGAGAGGGATTGACCACATGGGAGTTGGAGGGAATACGCCGGGTGGAGCCTAGCTGCTTTTGCTCAGCCAGTTGTTTACGTTGATTTAGAAAGCAGCATTGAACTCGCAGGACTATCAGGAGATGTATCAGCATTGATAATTTTAGATATTGCAAAAGCATATAGTAATGTCGAACAGGAAATTTTCATTTTTACAACAGCAGGCTGTGCTGTTACGGATTATATAGTCGCCTGACTACAAGATTCCTTTCTGGTACACGATTATTTTGTTTCAAGGATGGGGGGACATCGGGTACAAATAAACAGACGAGAGGCATACCGCAGGAATCAGTTTTTCGTCCGCTTTTGTTTAGTGTTATGTTATATTCTGTCGCCGTTCATCAGGATGTGCAACGCTATCTTTATAGGGATGACAGTGCATTTTCTCCTCATCATGGGCTATCAAATTTTATACCGAATGTGCAAAATTTTACAATCATATTTGTCTGAACTCGAGCCCTAGCCGCACGGACTGTCTTTTCCTTTAACGTCAAGAATGCTCGTTACTTGTGTTTCCATTGTCAAATCCCGTCTTCATTTCTCTTCACTATCGAAATGAGCCAATAGCGCAAGTTGCAGCTTTGCACTACTTAGGGATAACATATGATGGTAAGCTGAACTGGCAGCAGCAAATCGAAGCAACTGCTAGTAAAAGAGAAAGCGCCATGAGATTGTGGCGTCGGTTTAGTAATAAAAACACATGAAGGCGTAGGGCTACTTTCTGATGATTTATAAACTTTGCGTCCACCCAGTTCTCGAATTTGGCTGTGTTATTTTTCCAGTATGTGAAGCGTACAAGCTAACACCTTTAATACTACTGGAAAGGCAAGCGTTGCGTCTTTGTCTTGGGCTGCCAAGTATGTGGCAAACAATGTGCTTTATCTGGAGGTTGGAATTATTCCGCTTCAGTCTAGGTTTAAGCCAGTTACTGTCCTGATTTTCCTGAAGCTTTACGATGCATCGCTCTCCCGTTTGCAATCCGTTTTCTTCAGTTCTCCCGATTCATCTTTCACAACATGTCGGTGGCGTTCTCGATAGATACAAATTGTTTTTGTTCAGACGCTGTTATCGACACTTCAGGTATGTCTGCTGTGCCTGATTTCTCAAAAAAGAAATTCCTTGAAGGTGCAACTGACCTTTGATGATAGTTTTCCAAAGCACGCAAAGCTTTTTCCAGCGCACACAATTGAAGGTCTCCTTTAAGAACATCTTAGACAATTTCCCTCTCACTTGGTTATTAGAGAAGGTCGGAGTTAGCATCGTCTCAAATCAGCTTAACTGGTCTTTTTCTCTCCGTCTCGCTGATTACACTGCAATTATTCAAGGCATCAGAAAATTGGGTCCACAAAAATCTCAAGTAATAATTGTTATATATGCGCTTTTGGTCCGTACACATCTAAGTTTAATAATCGGCCACACCTTCTGAGTATATTTTCCACTCTTGCACTGGGCAACATGTCTGAAATTCACTTTGCCCGAGTCCCCTGACAGAGAGCCATATTTTTAAGTGAATCAGCTAACTTGTTCGCATTGTCGTCATTAATGGGCCTGTCTTAAGTGTTCCTTCTGACTTCTATTTTATAACAAAAAGTAGATTTAAACGCCTTTCGTTTTCAATTTGTAATTAATCATCCCTACTTACCGCAGACGATTTTCGACATATACAATTTGGCGGAACACGAGCAAATTCCTTTCACGACAATGCGAGGTGACGTTATCAAACTTCCGTTGTAGAGGTCCTCGCCTAAATTTTTACCTTCATAGATGAGGTTTATTCATAATGAACTTTTGCTACTTTCTTAATGAACCAGAAACTATTGATCTTTATTTCCTGCCGCTGCTCTTCTCCTTCCGCACAATATTCCTCATATTTCCAACTGGAAACCTGGGTTTAGCCCTTCTCGTAATCTGGGTTAACGCCAAACGCCCTGTCCCTGTCCTTTGGTGCCTGTCAATTGGGTGCGAGCCATGGCTACCCGCCTGATCAAACGCATTACAAACAAACACACGGGCATGAAGGAGGACAGTGTCCATGCGCCTCATACACTCTTTCGCAATCAATCACATCCCTTATGTGGCTGCCTTCCACAACTGGAATGTCACCGAAAGGGAGAAAATCAACACCCTTACATGCAATACTTACAAGATCGCCCTTGGCCGTGGACCTTCCATTCCCCATATAACTTTCAACGGCAGTAGCTGTTACTAGCAAAAAGTATTGTCCCGGCCTCGACGAAGTCAGCTATCAAGCTATGACGCACCTTTCCCGCCACTCCCGCCTCCGACTGCTGGAATTGTGCAATATTTCGTGGAAAAGGGGTACAGTGGCTGCCGGATGGAAGCTCCCTTAATTTGTACCTGTCATAAAGCCTGGGAAACAGCCGACCATCTGCGCACCTTTCCGACCCAGCTCTTTCGCTCACCCAGCTCGATGGGAAACTAATGCAAAAAAAAATTAATCATAAGCGAATAACATGGTTTCTTGAAGCGCGAGGCATCTGCCCAAAGGAAATGAATGGCTTTCGGCCGAATAGATCAGCCCTGGGTAATACAATATCCCTTATTTCCTCCGTGGAAACTACTGGGCATACTATAACGCTAATCTTTTATGACATGAAAGCCGCCTTCGATTCTGTTTTACATCATTCACTTCTTGAGGCTCTTGAAGCTGTAGGCCTTGGCGGACGCCTTTATACAAGGATATCTACACTATATTGAAGGACGGTTGCTCTGCATGGCAACTCGTGAAGGTCTGCCATCTTGCTATGCTGTTGAAAAAGGAGTTCCACAAGGGGCAGTCTTTAGCCTTTTGCTATTCAATATCACTGTTATTGACTTGAAAAAGAGCACACAAACTGAGGCACCTGTGACGCTGTACGCTAATGACATACATCTGTATATGTAATGTGTCGCGATCTCGTCGAGTAACTCAGCAGCGGCTACAGCGAGCCCTTTTTCAACATGCCATTGTATCTTTCATCGCGGTGGCTGCAACTATCACCATAGAAGAGCGTTGGTATGGTCTTTACTCACAAGCGCATGGATAGCTTCTCATTGCTACAGGGTGGTCGAGACCTTCCTTTCGACGCACACGGCTATTTCTCGGCGTCTTAACCGACATTAACCACTCCTGGACACCTGAAGTGGAAATGTTATGGCAGCGAATATCCGGCCAAAGTACGCTTGCGTGTCATTAGTGGCTGCTTCTTGTTCTTGAGAACTTATCACCGTAACAATAGCTTCGCGAATACGAGCCCTGGAGAAGAATTAACAAAGCTGTTCGTTCGCAAGTGCTGCCCAGCATCGGTCACCTTCTCTGAAAATATGTCCAATTTGACGATTAGATGCCCCATGACCTTAGAAGAAGCTTTAGCGTAAGTTATCTTCTTTTTGTGAATACTGGCCCTGATTTCTCCCTCCTTGTCACCTTTCTAACATATACAGGGCGATCATTTCTAAGTTTTACGGAATCTTTAGAAATCGCCTGTGCCAGATAGCATAATTGTTCTCCTTGAGTAGGATTATTGGATTATTCGAAGAGGGGGATGTTACTAGCACGAGAAATCGAAACACATATTCAATTATTTATGAAAAATTCACTAATCCACTTCTTTATTAATTACTTTGCGGCACTTATTGAAGTTTACAAATTGTAGCCAGCGAGCTTGCAAGACGCATCCACTTGAAATGAATTTCCAGGATGAACGCCGGTTTCGAGAGAATATTACCCAAAGTGGCGAACGAGTTACATGGGCATTGAATGACAATATAAAGCCAGTAGATAATTAAGACACGGAAACCATGGGGGAAATTAGCTGTAGTTGAAATTAAAATGTAGAAAATAATGGTGTAAGGGAAATGAAACTGGACGAAAAGATAACGTGTCGCCGATGGGAGCCGAATCCACAATCTCCGCATTACGCGTGCGTTGCATCAGCAGTTGGGCTACGGCGACGACTATCGAACCGTCCGCTAATTTGGGCATTTACGTTTACTAGATTTAGCCCTAGGAGCGTTAGCCAGTGCCTCTCAGAGCCAAGGTGGGCGGATGTGGAACATTCTTTTTAGCCGGATGGCGTCACGTAACACGTGAACTTAGGAGAGCAGTACCATTCCAGTTACTTTTGTGCTTCAATGCATAAAAGAGCTTTTTGTTAAAAAAGTAAGTGTAACAACAGTGCATTTTTAGGGCAAGCTTGATGGCACACATCTCCAGACTGGAGTCATTCTGGAAATTCATTCCAAGTAGATGCGCCTTGCAAACTCCCTGACTACAACTCCTAAATTGTAATATGTGCCGTAAAGTAACTAATCCAAAACATAATTAGCGTTTTTCTTGTTAATTAGTTTCAATTTATCGTACGAGGAGTGACCGCTTCTCTGAATGATCCTGTTCAAGGACTGTAATTATGTTATCTGCAACAGCCTATTTTTAAAAATTCCATAAAACTCCGTAAACACCGTAAACTCCGTAAAATCCCGTATATTTCTTTTCCTACGTTTTGTCTTTCCGTCTTTCCTTTTCTTTCATTAGTTTCTCGGTTCGCCTTTTGTTTCACACACCTGAGGTAGAACAACATTATGCTGCTCTCATCCCCGTGACCCACATACCACGTCATTTCGTTCGCCTTCTCACAGCCACTATTGCCTCATTGCTATGCCAGTGACGCCCACGGCGAGAGGCGCTTAATTCGGCACAGTTCCTCGGGAAGCACGAATATCAACTGCTGTGATTTCTCACCCGCCACCTTCGGCCACCTTCGCTAATAGTATGCACGTGGTTGTGATTACTGCCAAGATAGAAGAAAGAAGAACAAAAACAAAAGCAGCGCGAGAGCTTGATCCGGGAGCATACGGAGGGCACAACGACGTCAAAAAACAACCTGTGCGGTATTCCTTGCCCTTCATGCCTCGCTTGAATAATACTGCGCAGAATACCACAATCTATACGTGGTGATCGGGACACCTTGCTTCTATATGCGCAACACGAAGCGTCCTAATTCGAAAAGCTTTGCGAATGTCAACCGCTGTCAGTAACAGCTACCATTAGAGGGAATAGTGGATTGCTATACGAGTTATAACTACTGTTTAGATTATTATTAGAGGATTTTAAAAGCGTCTTTCTTTACAAGGGATGTCTGTCATAAAGAAATTATTTGCTCAAGGAGAAATGTGAAATCTGGAATATTATTAAGTTTGATTAGGAATAAGACAGCGTCTTTTTATGCATGATTAGCACAGTGCATGTATGGGCGCTGTGAACTAGAAGAGCGCATATGAAAAATTTATTAAACACAGGAATGATTCCAATGTAGACGCATGAAGGCGGGTGTAGGAAAGCTGTCCAAGTAAGGTTCACACTTTGTGCAGGCTGGTCTGGCTAAGGCTGCGGCTCCTGCACCGTTGTACAGAATTATTAAGCTCATGACGCATAGCCTACTTCAGCGAGAGAGCGAAGGTCAGTAAACCGCGCATTAGCATCGGAGTCAAATGATGACGCCACATGAAACCCTTCCTCCGGGTATAGGCTCAGCGGTAATGCCCGAGTCATGTCCAGGTCGTCGGTGAGGAGGATAGATGAATGATAGTTCACCACCGCCCGCCACGGCCAGGGACTACTTTTCCTTCTCCCTGGTCGCTAAGGCCGAGCGTGACCTAGTTTGGTGGCATGCACATTCTTGGGGCTCGCGCCTAATAACGTAGCCCTCTACCGCTCCCGCCACGTCCTCCACTGAATCCCTCCCCCCCCCCCCCCCCCCCCCTTCGCGTACTATACGCTTGCGTTGCCAAACTCCTTCCTATTGTTGGGTTTCATATGCGTAAAGAGGAACGCAACATTGAAGCAGAGTCGTGCTGGTTTCTTTTTCTTTTCAATGTCCAAAATGTATTTTATTCAAGGCAGTGAAAAGGGACTGGTCCTTTTTCTAAGGGCTGCTCATCAATTCTAAGAGAAGATAAGATGGTGCGGAAAAGAAGAAGATAACATGAAAAAATTCCTGAACCATTCCACTCTGTGAAGGTGGACGACCAGTGAAGCTGTTTTGCGCATGAGACGGAAGTGACACAGGATTTTGAGCGAAGGTTCGAACGTATTTATTTTCCTGATCTGTGGCAATCGTGACAATATAGCTACGTACACACGTTCGCGTATCACATCTGTTATTAAATCTATACATCACGTAAGACACTGAATGGCTTATACCCCCTTAAGCAATGGCTCATAGTCCCGTAAACGCGGCCTCCCCATTACGACGACAGAAGTGAAATTCTACGCTCGAATGACGAGTGGCGACGGAGCCAGCTGTGGAAGACGACGATGATAACGAAGGCGTGAGCATTGTCACGAGCACGTTCGGGCAGTCGCGTTTAGGGGCGCCAACGAGGCAGCTGTGGAAGAAGACGACGGCGATCGAGCCATTTGTGATGATGATAGTTTGGGTCCAATAGCTAGGTGTGACAACGGTAGCTCAAGGGTGTGTTGCAGGTCCGCGAGCCCACAGGGGTATCTGCCATTGAGCTTGGACCCTTCCTGAACTGTCACCACGATCGGCCCACATGATGATAGTTCTACACACAGCTGGCACGCTACCCGGAATCTTAGCCCCATACAGCTTCGCTGTAGAATATATGATAAAAGCTCCCACTCAGACTGACAAATGCGATCGCTACGGCAGAACTTAGTATACGCATAGGTTAAGAGGAAGCTTTAGGTCGGGCCCAACTCCGACGCGGCCTATTCAAACACATGTAAAACACAAAAACGTTTTTCTGAGATAATTCCGGGACCGATAATAATGAAATTTGTTGCATTTGAGAGAGAAAGCTAAATTCTACTGACTGAAGCAGAATTTAGATTTATCGCCAGAATTTTGTTACGAGAATTTTCAAAAATTTGAAAGTTTGGAAAAAATAAAAGCATATAGCTCTGCATCAAGAACAGATATCGCGGTTCTGTGAATGGCATCCACTAGATCATTGAAAGCAGACAAATTCAATTTGTCATTTTACATCTTACGTGAATTTGTTGCGTTGTTTACAAGAGTTCTGCAAAAGCTGTATTTCCATGTTACTAAACTTTTTTTAAATTCGTGTGTAAAATATCAATTTCGTCCGCTTTAAATGTACTATTAGATGCATTTCACATAATTGTATTATCATCTTTTGTTGCTGAGTTACGGAGTCGTAAACTAGATAGTTTCGTTTTTTTAAAAATTCTAAATTTTTGACGACCTAAATCAAAAATTAAAAAACAGCAGTCACTAGATTTGAAGTTTTTATTTTAAATGCGGCAAACCTCGTCAAATTTGGTGCAGTGGTGGCCGAGAAAAATGAATTCTCCTTTTACATGCATATAGATAGGAGCACCCGAGCTAAAGCTTCCTCTTAAGCACTTAAACTATGTTGAAGGAAAATCGACCTATCTCAGCACTAAATGTCATCGGTATTAACTCCACGAACTGACTCCGTATAAAGTTGAACAAGGAACCATCAAACTCTAACGACACACTCTCCTACACTGGAAATTTTCAGTTAGCTTTTTTCGTTGTTGCTCCATCGTTGATTGAGTCTCCCCAGTATTGTTGCCATCATTGCTGCATTGTACCATCACTGCTTGCTAGAGCATCGCAGGCATGCTGCTTCACTAAGTGCGTGGTCGTTTAGCCGACCACATTCGCCGTTGCTCGCACAAGCCAGCATGCAACGCAAATTCAGCACTCAGAAAAACCGGTAGATTTTTGAAGCTCTTTTTTTATCTCTAATGAAAAAGATTACTGCTTCAGTGCTCCTTCTGTGGTGCTAGGGAAAAAAGAACTTGTTTATCTCAGGGCAAACGTGCGTGTCTCGTCAGCTAGGTAGGGCGAGAGATTTGCAAGATTGTTCATGAGGGATGTGAAACTTTTGCCTTGATTTGGTTTTTGCCACTTTTGATGATTGCGGCCTGGTTCGAGGAAATTTGTGGGAGCGGTTGGGTGTACCACAGGCGCTCCCTGTTTACATAAAGCCCCGCTTTCTGTGAATAAAATTCAGTTGTAGTCCGGCGTTCTTGTCCATCTCTGATCGTCCGTGTTTATTTGTGCGCTAGAACGATGATTCATGATGCTATTCACAACCAACTAGCCCAGCTGTCTGCACTTAGGGATCGGGATAAAACTTTCACACAAGAAGAAAACTTTATTGCATGACGACTGAAACCGGAGTCGTCCTTGTTTGTGGAGGTGGCGCTGCCCCGTGGTGTATTGGCTATGGGTGCCACTGTCGTCTGAATGGGGTGGACGTGGCGCAGCAGGATCAGCCATAGGGTGGGGCAGGTCTTGGGGCTAGCCCATGTTTATATATAAGGATTGGATTGGGAGATGTTGGCGGCGAGTGGAAATCTGGGGTGAGGAGAGGGCGTGGTGACATTCCCAGTACGTGGGCAAAGCGTCAGCATACTGCCCGCAGACTAAACAGATGCGGTGGCCTGAGCTGCGCTCAATGTGATTAATGATTGCGCCAATAGGGAAAGGGATGGTCCGAGATAGTTGGATGAGTTATGCATCTGCGCATACCAGAAAGCCGGAAAGCGCATAAGGGATCAGAGAGCATTTTCGGATCGAGCGTGGCGTTGCCTGTGGGGCTCAGTTTGACCAGCTTTAGGAGAATGGACTTCTGGTCAATGGAATGGAGAGCTCCGTATACGTCGTCAACTCGGGCTAGCGAATGAGCTGACTGATTGCGTTCTGCCTCTTAATGACCAGGAATCCATTCTAAATTAACACAGATTATTCGATGAGCTGTCGGATGCGCGCTTATATGAAGACTGGGCGAATTCGCAGATGGCGTCTGCAATGGCCTGCATTTTAGCATCCAAGGCAGTTAGTACTTTTGTACGTATAAGAATTTGTGAATGAATAGGATGCGCCCACTATTGCTGTAACCGTTCGCTTTAGTGTATGGGCAAAATACACATAGCACGTAGTGTGCGCTGCATGGTGCGATGAAATTGATGGCGCGTACCCGTTGGCAGCCCTGGTAAATGTCGCCGTTCATGCTACATGGGATTTTGGGTACCTCCGTGGTCTCCGAGATCACGCGCGCTGGCAACTTTGGCTCTGGCTGTCCCATTCGGCGCGCTCCCTAGCAAAGAGGTGTAATCGGGTGCGTGCCTGGATGCCCCGACCCGAGGTGGCGCTGTATGCCGATGGCGCGAGGTTGTAGAAGTAAACAGGGAAGTGAGAAAGTATGGGGGCTTTCAACGAGACGGGATCCACTTCAGTCACAGGCTTGAATGACAAGTGGCCTAGCGACTTGCTGGTCGACCAGGCACGTGCTTTTCTTTTTTCGGGGAGGGGGGGGGGGGGGGTGAGGGCTTCGCGGGTGCTCAAGAGGCCAATGCAGGTAGTAATAAAGAAGGTCCCAAAGGGGAACCTCAGATTGGCATCGCCGTCAATAACACAAAAAGGAGGAAAACAAGGGAGAGAGCTCGCTGTGCAATAGGCTACATAAACATGTAGGGCAGAAGAAAGGAAAAGTGGGTAGAGATTGAGGAGCAGTTACATAGAGAACAAATAGCGGTGTATGCGGTTACAGAAACGCGCCTTAGAAACTAAGAAGAGCCGCCAGTGATTGAGAATTATAATAGGGAAGGGTGCAACGTAGAGAACTAAAGAGGGAAAAAAGGGAGTCGGGGTCGCAATACTCATTCATTAGGGAGCAAAATAGAAAAAGAGTAAATACAGAATGTCAAGATCATCGTTGGTTATGCACGAGGAGTGGAAAGAACACTTGGTTAGGCGTTACATATTTGTGGACGGGAAATGATTGCAGGGAGCAGAATCAAGAGTTAGCGGAATGCCTAAGTGCTGATATTAGAGGTTTCGGGAATGACGCTGAAATAATCGTATTAGGTGACATGAATGCCCACATACAGGATCTACATGTCGCTGTACCGACAACAACGGGAAGTCAGTGCTTGAACTTTGTGAGCAACATAACCTCGTTATCGTGAGTACAGGGCCTAAGTGGGATGGGCAGATCACGCGGGAAGTGTTAAACTGGCAATCGACCATTTATTATTGTCTGATGACAGAAGGAATTCATAAGTTGACGTTGAGTTGAATTTATAGTTGGTCATTGACGAGGAAAGGTATAGGAGCATAGGAATTGACCATAAACGCATCATTTTGAAAATGGAATATGTAGTCAGGAAAGAGAGCAAGGAGCAAAGAATGGCCAGTACAAATTTGAACTCTGAAGAAATGAAAAATATAGCCACAAGGGTCGAGGAAGAACTTTGCAAAAGGCCAAGAGTGGGAATATAGTGATGAACACGGAAAGAGAAACAATATGTTCGTTTGAAAGGAAAAAAGAAACCGAAAAGATGGTGAAACAGGGAGATACGAGAAGCGATCACCGCGCGACAGAAAGTATCCCGAGAGCACAGGCAGGCAAAAAAAGCGCAGCTGTCGCAGGATGAAGTAGCCAGTAAATGGGAAATATACTGGGAGAAAAAAATCTATGGTTCAAGTGCTAGTAGAAGCAAAGATACAAGGTAAAAATTAAGGTTGGTTGTCAGAAGTACGTTAGAAAAAGAAGGCTGCACCTAGAATATTTTGTAACCACATAAAATTGTTAAACGTAAAGTCAACAACAATACAACAACATACCCTAGACGAAGATGAAAACAAGCTGGCAGAAGCGGCATTAAATTACATCCGAAAATTATCAGCCGAATCTTTCCAAGGCAATGACGAGGTTGTACATGAGGAAAAAAAGTGCATGAAAGAGAACCATATGGAAACGGAGCTGGTGCTGAAAAATTTCAACTGGAAGAAAGCCGAAGGGAAATTTCCTAATCGCAGAGCCTCAGGGCTTGACGACGTTCCCGTTAGGCTGATTAATGAACTAAAACCACAAACTGAGGAAGCTCTGTCGAAAGCAGTAGAAACAGATATTAAAATATAGAGAAATACCAGACAGTTAGCAAGAAGGTAGAATAAATTTAATTTCTAAAGATAAGCGTGAAGATTATTCTCATTACACGATTTTTTTTAGCTGCAGAAATATAAAAAACATTGCATTTGGCAGATAGTACAATTCTAATCCTTGATCTAAATTACTCAATCAGGCTGCCGTTACTTCCAAGATAAATAAAAATACCCAATTAAGTTATTAACTTAGTTACGTTAATTACACTTCTAAATAATTAACATTACGGCCACTATGTCAATATATGAATTATAGCTGGTGAGCTCGCAAGACATATTCACTTGGAACGAATTCTCAGGACTGCAGCAGTTTCGAGTTACCGATTTTCAAAGTGTTCGGCGAAGTGCATTGGTGTTCCAGTTATTCTTGTGCTTCAATGAGAAAAGCAGCGTTTTCTTTCAAAAAGTGACCAGAACGCCAATGAATTTCCTTGGAATGCATCTAGATCAAGAGAAAACACATGATTCTTCCTTGTTGAATCTCGCTTTATAGCTGCGTGTTCTAAGACATCTTGACCTCGCTTCGAAAAGTAGTGAGCTCCCCTTTGAGATATCATAAGTTGTTTCTTTCCTGGTTTCGGTTTTTCCTCTTAAGTAGTTACTCATGGCAGGTTTCTTTTCCATTGCCGCCACCCGTGGGATTATTTAAGCCTCCCTGATTTTCCGCTTGACGTGCTTTACTGCTGTGTTGCTTACCCTACAGGCCGCATATTGCTGGTAAGGTTCCTAGTTCTTTTCCTCCACTGTGAATAATTGTTTTTCCTGTACAAATACCTCACCACTCTCCCAGCCCATTTGCTATTTTCCATATTCCTTAGTCATTCTTCATAATAATTTTTACTGGAAGATTCCTTTCCCCTCATAACTTGTCCAGAACATATCACCCTGCACAGCTTCATTTGTAGTCTTCCCGTGAGTGCCAAATGTAAGGCATTCCGCTGATCTTTGGTTGCCATCGAGTCCTGATTGTACCCTTGGTTTCAAGCAAACAACCGCATTTCCAAAAGTAAGTCCTGGAACCATTACACCGTTCCACATACCCCAGAGAACCTCGTACCTATTGCATTCCCATAGCGCTATGTTCTTCATTATGGCTCCATTTCTCTTCCCCTTTACTGTTATTGTTCTTTCCTGTGTTTACATATATGTATTGCCTTTCGTTTGTCCATATACCAAGGTATTTGGGTTCTTTTACCCGAGGTACTTTCTGGCCCTGTATTGCCACTGTCGGTTCCCTGTTTTCATTGAATACCATAACACCTGATTTTTTAACGCTAAGTTTTCAACCTAAATTCTCAATTTCCTGTCCACAGATATTAGCCAGACGCTGCAAATAACTTTGCTTGTTAGCTAGCAACACAATGTCGTCCGCATAAAATAAACCTGGAAGCTGCTGCTCTACTACTGTACCCGCCTGTTTGTATGAGAGATTAAGCTCGATATTACTTCCTTCTAGCGCCCTCTCCATCCTTACCATGTAGATCATAAACAGAAGTGGAGACAAAGGGCACCCCTATCAAATTTCTCCTTGCTCCTCATCCCTTCTCATTCAACGCCAAACGGTATTTTCTCGGTAAATAACTCTCAAAAGCTGTACACAAGCGTCGCCTAAGCCTTCCCTTTCCAGAATATCCCACAAAATGTTGCGGTCTACGTTGCCATATGTTTCTGTAATGTCTAAAAAGGCCAAATATAACGATCTGCTTTCTACTCTTGATATTTCAGTACATTGAGTAAGAACAAATAAGGTATTATCGTAACGCCTACGTATTCTGAAGCCATCATGAAGTTCTCCCAAAACGCCATTATTCTCTGCCCATGCTTGCAGCTTTAATTTAATTGCCTGCATTGCTAACCTGTATATTACCGATGTAATGGTCGATGGTCTATACGAGTGAATTCTATCTCTCTCCCCCTTACCTTTATAAATTAAATTCATTCTACTTTGTCGCCGACTGTCTGGTACTCGCCTACCTTTCAAAAATGTTTCCACAGCTTTCACCAGCGCTTACTTACTTTTTGGTTCTAGTTCCTTAATCAGCCTAACGGGAAGCTAGCCTAGCTCTGCGGCTGTGCGCTTCGGAATTTTCTCTTTGGCTTTCTTCCGGTTGAAATTTGTCAGCACCTGCTCCTTTTCCATCTGGTTCTCTTTCATGCTCTCGGTTGCGAGCATGAAAAGCCCTCGGCTGCGAGCGCCGCGGTGCGGAGGCCACGCTATATCGAACCGTCGAATGCTGGTTCTATGGTGGTAACCACGGTTAGGGAAAAAAATGTGAGAGTTAGTCAGTCTCGCAGCCAAGGCAAGCCAGAACGACACGACCATGAGTAGACGTGGTCAGTCGGTGATGTGCGGCGTGGTAATGCCTTTTGGGTTTTTGGGGCAAAAGCCTTAAGTGGCTTGTTGCAATGACTCATACCTAAGAAACGCGGCTCCTAGTCGAGTGATACAAAAAATACCATCGTCAGCAATGGCACATACTCCCCTCCCGTAAGAAAGCAAAGATACAATAGGTCATACCCGCGTAAGCAAGAAAAAAATGCAATGGCTCATACCCCTTAAGGCAGAGAGTGCAAGCGCTCAGCAAAGTGAAGCGAACACCGCATACATGCTGACTGCGAGTCGGTTAGTATTACCGCAGAACGTGCTCTATTTTCAGCGTCACGTATAGCCGCCTTTTCATGGCAGGCACCCTGCCCAAACTCACCATCAAAATCCTAGGAAGAAATCTCACGGAACACCACGCTATTACGTGGTGTCCGGCGCACGCCGGAGTGACGGGTAACGAGAGGGCGGACCGCCTCGCTCGAGAATATAGCATCCGAGCGACGGAACGCACTCTCGTAGAATCCCCGATCACAGCAAAAGATATCTTAGAGGCACAGAGACGAGGAAGGCAACAATATAGCTTTCCAGACACATCCTTGGACTCAGCGCAAATGCGGGACTGGCGCCGACTACAAACCCGTACATACCCACACCTACTCCTACTACACCACATACACCCCACCCGGTATCCCAACACTTGCCCTTGGTGCGGAGGGCGGCCATCTCTTGACCATATCACATGGTCATGCCAGAGTCGGCCACAAGAAATCCAATCACCCCTTATGGGGCAAAACTCCAACAGTAGGCAGTGGGAGGTGTGGCTAGCCAGCACGGTGCGGGAGGACCAATTGGCCCTTCTCGACCAAGCCCGGCGTGCCGCGATCGCCAGTGGGGCCCTGGACTGAGGGACCCACCCACTGGACCTGAATGTGATTTTTTTTTCTTTTTTTAAATAAAAGTTTTATACTATACCGCATACATTAATTGAAACCACCTATCACACAAAGCAGCATACGTTTCAATTAGGAGCAAATTCGAGGAAAGCATCCGAACTATCGTTAAAGCATTGCATATCCCCCTCGGATGTCGGCTACGGCCGAGGATGCTCGCCAAGCGAGAAGCGAGGTGTGGCGTGGGAAGCGGCGGGAGCAAGGCGTTCGACCGCGAGTGCTGCTTTCCCCTGCTGAGAAGAAGCAACGTAAAGTGGAAGAGAAACGTCGTTGGCGCGAGTCTGACCCGCTATGCGAAAGCGCGAAGACGAAACTAAATGTCGAAAACGAGCCGAAGGAGCCGAACTGCGAAAGCAGCAACGCGACGATGCGAGACGGCAACGTGCTGTAGAGACGAGGCCGAAGCGCGCAGATGACGGCTTGCCACAAGTTTACTTCACACTGCGGCTCGTCATATCTTGAAATAAGTCTGACCACTCCGATCGTATAACTTAATGCGTTAGCATGTGTGCAGCAGGCTTTCGCCTTTACGTTTTACAGGAGCGTAACATGATGCCGAGCTTATTATGCAGTGCTGCAGCCTCTATGTATAGATAAAGTACTAGCGTTGCGGAGCATGCTATTCAAGTTGCAAAAATGTAGCCTAACTGGGTTCTACGGGAAGTTGTTAATGCAACACTAAATGCAGTACGTTCCGGAGATCGAAAAGAGAAATAACAGCTGTATGAAATGTAAACGTTGTATGAGGAATAAAAATTTGCAGAAATAGATGGAAATCGGCACAGCATTTATGCAAGCACAACATATTAATGTTGCTTTCCGAAGGCTTGCTAAGAGGTTAAAATAATTAGAAACTAGCGGGAGAAGCAGGGGAACAAAGGTATCAAGTTGGAACTTTGGCGTGGGATGTAGTTTTATCCCCTCACGAGCCTACTAGAGTATCAAAGATTGTTTCAGGGAATCGCACATATTTAATAAAAAGTAGGCGGCCGGGGAAAAAAGTTCACGTGAGCAGCATGAAATACTATATAGAGCGTACGGTGCGTGCGTCAGAGTACGTTACCGTGGCATGAAAACTCTTCAGTGCGAACTTTGTGTGACGGTTTCGCTGTTATTTGATCAATAATCTTGCACAGTCGTGGTTTACTTTCAAAAGTGACTAAATATATGTACAGTCCCCTTTGAATGTCAGCTTCGCACAGCGTGCTTTTCCGAGGCCACTGACCCCTAATAGCACCATCCCAGGTTGCCAGCGGCTTGATCAGAATTCGGAGGACGCTCAAGCTTCGCCTTTAAGAGTGGAACGCGATAGCATTCAAAGATCCCTTACTGCTTCTCACGATTCCCGCAACTGCAACTTATGTGACCGCAATGTTTATCGCTAAATGCTGGCGGTGAACGCTATGCACGAAGGCGAGTTTTCTGGCAGAAACGCGGCCTCTTGCGTGGGATGATACGGGAGGTAGTGCACAGCGGCTCATGAAAATGACATAATTTTTCAGGTTGTTTTTATCTTTTCGCATGTACAAGTTGTGCCACATAACTTGAGCCAACGTTTCAAACATGAACACTCCGGACGCGAATCGAACCGAACGCATAATGTTGGCACTGGCCTAGAGTCACTCAGGCTATATTTTTATTTTTTCTTTAACTAATGAATTAGTCATGTTTACTTAATCAATTTTTAAGTATTGGCTGCAGACCCCAAGTGTGATACGCAATGTTGTAGACCACCTTGAGAAATCTCTCAATAAATTGTTTCCAACGCGATATATCTCACGTGGCCCTCTTTTCCGCGTTCCAAAGAAAGCCCGCGAAATATGAAAAAAAAAAATACCACGTAACGTCGCGCTTGTGCGCTGTTATTGTGCTGCTCTCAGGCTTGCGATGGATAAGTAAAGGCGGCTGCAGCCAGACTGGCCCGCGACAGGGTGCCTGGTTCCCCTATGCCTGGTGTAGGTATCTGGGCATGCGGCTCTTATCGCTTGACGGTGCAAATGCATGCTGCTGGCCGAGCGTGCCCGACCTTGTTCATCCATCGCACGCTTGAGAGTAGCCCGATGGATGGATGGATGGATGTTATGAGCGTCCGCTTTGGATCGGGGTGGTGGGTTTTGCCACCAAACTCTTGCTATTATACTGCCTAATGTCTTACCTAGGATAAACAATAAAAAAAGAAAAAGAACACACCGTTCTTGGTCGTTTCTCTACTTTTATTCCATCAATCCTCCAATCGCCTATTACCAATCCCTAGTGCGGACATGTTTACTTTTCCACTGCTCTCGCTGAACCCAAGGGCTTCAAGGAGGCCAGTGGTGCTTAAATCGACCACTGGGTAGACGTCTTCACATTTTAATAAAACATGCTCCATGGCTTCCCTTGCTTTACCGCAGCAAGCACATGCTTCTTCTTCCTTCTTATATCTCGCTTTATAGGTGCGTGTTCTAAGGCATCCTGATCTCGCTTCAAAAAGTAATGAGCTTCCCTTTGAGTTAACATAAATCGTATCTTTCCTGATTTCGTTTTTTCCTCTTAAGTAGTTAATCATGGCAGGTTTCTTTTCCATTGCCGTCACCCATGAGATTATTTCGGCCTCTCTGACTTTCCGCTTGACGTTCTTTGTTGCTGTGTTGCCCACCCTACAGGCCGCATACTTGCTGGTCAGCTTCCTAGTCCTTTTCCTTTACTCTGAATCAATGTTTTTCCTGTACAGATAACTCAACGCCCTCCCAGCCCATTTATTTTCTTCCATATTCCTCAGTCGTTCTCCATACTCAATTTTACTGAGAGCTTCCCTCACTTCAAAACTAGTCCAGCCCATATCAGTCTGCACAGCAAATACCACATAACGTCGTGCGCAAGCATGACGTTAGGTGGTATTTTTTGCATATTTCGCGGGCTTTCTTTGGAACGCGGAAAAAAGGACCACGCGAGATATATCGTGCCGGAAACAATTTATTGAGATGTTTCTCAAGGTTCTCCACAACTACACACTTAGGACCTGCAGCCAATACTTAAAAAGGTGATTAATTAAACATAACTAATCTGTTAGTTAAGGCGAAAATAAAATAAAAAGATAGCTTGAGTAACTCAAGGCCAGTGCCAACATTATGCATTCTGTTCAAGTCGCATCCTCAGTGCCTTTCATGTTTAAAACGTTTGCTCAAGATATGTGTGACGGCGTGCACACACACATATATATATATATATATATATATATATATATATATATATATATATATATATATATATATATATATATATATATATATATATATATATATATATATATATATATATATATATATATATATATATATATATATATATATATATATATATATGTATGTATATATGAGAATTCTCGCTCTGGGCGTTTTCTGCGACACGGAGCGCTTAACCCTTTCGTGTTAAAACAGGGAAGTCGCTTGAGCAAGTACACCCATCAGGTCCGCAAATGATACCCGCAATAGTGCCTCTTGATGGTAAGATTTGGCAGTAGATATCGTTGTCTCGTAGCAATTTGATCTCGCTCTGCAGGCATACAACGCACTCTGCTTTCGACATTCATCGCATGCATCATTTTTCTGGACGCTCATCTTTATGTCTGTGATCACATTAGGGGCAAGAACTCAGGGAAAGCAATACATTGTTCGCCTCAATGTCTATACAAGTTATGAGTGAGAGCGTTGTGGGGGTGGGGGGGGGGGGCGTCTAGAAAACAAAAAGTACTTATCGTACGTGCCGGCGGATTCCTCGTCGCAGTCAACGTGTAACGTTGATACACTGGAATATGAGTAAAACCAAACGATTCTTTTTCGTTCACTGCTATCACGTAGTAACATCATCTTTCGGAAGCAGAACAGAGAAAGATGCAGTAGTGGTCTTTATCTTGGAACGCGCCACGCCAGTTCAAAAATTAAAAAAAGAATACAGAAAGAAGAAACGCTCTTGCATACATTTAGGTGTACACTAAAGAATCTCGCATGGTCAAAATTGAACATGCGCACTCCCCAGTGGCAGCCCTGTTGGCGGACTACGCAGTTTGGGCACATGAGGCCCTACAATTTATTTTATAAATTCAGAGAGTGGTTGGGCTTCAGCGTGGAGGTTGCAGCTGACGTAAGCAACTCGATTTGATCCCACGGCAAGGTTGCGGGATTAAATCCCGGCGGCGGCGGCGGCCGCATTTCGATGGGGCCGAAATGCAAAACCGCCCGTCTCCTGTGCATTAGGGGCACGTTAAAGATCCCCCGGTGGTCAAAATTATCTCCGAGTCCCCCACTAGGGCGGGCGTCATAATCAAATTGTGGTTTTGGCACGTAGAAACCCATAATTCAAATCAATTCAATTCACTTCAACTAGGCTAGGGATGCCACCCACCTCGGACGATTCTAGCGTGCGTTCACTTTGATAAATAAAGTTTATTCCTCTTCCTTGGTATATTTGCTCTCTTTAGCGCAAGAGGTAAATAATTTTTCGTAAATCCATCTCATCTTAAGAGGAAGCTTTAGCTCGGGCGCTCCTATCTAAATACATGTAAAATGAGAATTTATTTTTCTCGGCAACCACTGGACCAAATTTCGCGAGGTTTATTGCATTTAAAAGAGAAACTTGAAATTAAGTCACTGTTTGTTTTGAATTTTCAATTTATGTCGTTATTATTTTATTAAAAATTTACAAGAATCGAAACTTTTCACAATACAAAACTAACAAGTTTAGAACTCTGTAACTAAGAAATAATAAACCATACCACAATTCTGTTAATTGCACCTAATAGTAAATCTAAAGCGGACAAAATTGACGTTTTAAACATGAATCTGAAAAATTTAGTAATATGGAAATACAGCTTTTGTAGAGCCATTGTGCACAACGTAAGAAATTCACGCAAGTTATAAAATGACATATCGAATTTGTGCGCTTTCAATTATCTAACGGCTGCCATTTACAGAACCGCGATATTTGTTTTTCATGCAGAGCTATTAATTTTTAAACTTCGTGCTTCTATTTTTTTTTCAAACTTAGCAATTTTTGAAAGTTCTTGTAACACAATTTAGACCCCTAATCGAAATTCCGCTTCCAACTGTCACTAGAATTTACCTTTCTCTTTCAAATTCAGCAAATTTCATTAAAATCGCTCCAAGGGTTATTCCAGAAAAAGGTTTTTGTGTTTTGCATGTATTTGAATAGGCCGCGTAAAAATTGGGCTTGAGCCTAAAGCTTTCTCTTAAGATTAGATTCCTTACACTAAGCCACATACTGAGGTCAGTTTACTCTTGCTAGAGCTGTCCCTGAAGTTTAGGTTCATGTCGTATGATAACAAAATGTACCGTTGCTGCTACGTTGAACAGGTTGGAATAGTATGTATGCTACACATGCAATAGCCTACAGGACACAGTGCGTATAGCATTATGGTTATAGCATTATATATATATAGCAGGTTAGGTTTAGGTTATAGCATTACATATATATATATATATATATATATATATATATATATATATATATATATATATATATATATATATATATATATATATATATATATATATATATTGTCACGAGTGGTGCTACACACTGGTAATTACAGAAGACGAGCGCACAGCAAGACAACCATTTATTGAGGCGAACTTGTGCCCCACATAACCAAAAGCAACTAGCCCAACAGCAGCAACATGTGCAAGCATGGGCAGCAATCGACAAAGAACGAACATCCCCTATCTGCGGGCAGTATTTAAAGGCTGTGAAGTAACGTGCCTAGAACTATCGCGGGAGATAGCGCGAGTTGCCCTGCCTGATACGATGGGCCCATCGTAGATACGACGCTATCGCGGTAGGTTTGTGCGAGTGCTCACACGCGTTAACATCCGTCATTCGGACGCCACCGGCACAGATGCAAAGCCCGAAAGGCACGTGGCAATATATATAATTGTGTGTGTGTGTGTGTGTGTAAAAGAGAGAAGGAGGGCAACTTAGGTGCTCGGTTTTGTTAATCATGACCACGTAAAGCCAACAGACAATGAAGCCAAGGAAGGAAACGGGGAAATTAGCTGTGGCTGAAATTGAAATCTAGAAAATAACAAAGAAAAAGGTAATGAAAGTTGACGAAAAGATAACTTGTCCCCGATGGGAGCCAAACCCACAAACTCCACATTACGCGCGCGTTGCACTACTAATTGTGCCACACCGACGGCTATGAATCCGTCCACTAACTTTGGTATTTATACTTACTAAATCTAATCCTAGGAGTGTTAGCCAGCGCGACTCAGAGCCATGGTGTGTGGATGTGGAATATCATTTTTTTTTGCCCGAAGCCGTAGCATAACACGTCAACTTAGTAGAGCAGGCACTTGACTAATTACTTGTACAAGTAATTTCCCTATGTTGTCCTTGGTGTCTTTGTTGGCTTCCTACGATATGAGTAATAAATATAGGGTCCCTAGGTTCCCTTTCTTCTCGTTCATTACCTAGAGAGGGTGTCGGATCCGGCAGCATTGATGCCTTCAGGTAGCGTGTGTAGGTTTATTAACCGATTGACTTCACCAGAAGAGTTCGCGTACATGTGACGCCGCCAAGGATTGTGAGTTGTGATGCTCGGTAATGCTGCCAGAGTTAGTTCTACTAGATAAACGTAAATAGCGCAGAAAGTGGATGGGAAAACGCCGCTGCGGTAGCTCGGTTGATAGAGCATCGCACGCACAAGGTGAAGACGTGGGATCGTTCTCCACCTACGGCAAGTTGTTTTGTCATCCACTTTCAATTACCTTCATTTATTAGTTCCTTTAATTCAATTAAGTACAAGTAAATTCCCCTATGCTAATATGACTAATAAAAATTGGGCCCCTTGGTTTGCCTATCTATCTATCTATCTATCTATCTATCTATCTATCTATCTATCTATCTATCTATCTATCTATCTATCTATCTATCTATCTATCTATCTATCTATCTATTGATCGAGCTTTATATATATATATATATATATATATATATATATATATATATATATATATATATATATATATATATATATATATATATATATATATATATATATATATATATATATATATATATATATATATATATATATATATATATATATATATATATATATATATATATATATATATATATTAGGCGTGTTCATCTTGGCAACGTGGTCACGACGTCTGGAAAAGGGCGTCTTTGTCTGTGCTGACACAGAACTGGCGCCGAAGTGCTCCGGTGCCACACTCGCCGGGTAGGAAGTATCCAACCTAGCGACCTAGGCAGAAGACAGCGTAGGCGGGTCGTAGCACGGTTTAAGCCATGCGACATGAACTGTTTCGCGCCCTCGGAAACGGTTGTCGGGATTGTCCTCTCACATCACTCGCCTTGAACAAGTTCTCGAGTGTCTCACTGCCGCAGGATTACAGCTAAACTTGAAAAAAAAAGTCATTTTGACGCCCGTAAACTTACGATCTTAGGCCCCGTAGTCTCAAAAGAAGGCATCTTACCGCATCCTACGAAGCTCCATGCGCTTGCTGATAGCTCCAAGCCCTGCACTCTAAAGGAGCTCCGTAGCTTCATCGGCTTCTGCTCGTATTTCCGGTTTTTCATCCGCAATTTCGCCTCCATTATCGCCACCTTCACGCAGCTTCTTGCTTTCAGCACTGACCTCTCGACTTAAAATCCCGAGTGTGATGAGTCATTTACAACGCTTCGCCGACTCCGCACATCCACTGCAATACTGCGTCGCTTTATTCCTACCGCACCTACTGAAATACACACGGACGCTAGTGGTATTGGACTTGGGGCCGTACTCGCCTATCGCAAGCGTAGCTTTGACGAGTATGTTTTGGCATATGCCAGCCGTACACTAGCAAATGCAGAGTCAAATTACTCCGTAACGGAAAAGGCATGCTTGGCCATTGTTTGGGCAATCAGTAAATTTCCTACTTACCTTTACAGTCGTCAGTTTGATGTTGTTACCGACCACCGTGCTCTGTGTCGGTTATCGTCATTGAAAGATCCCACTGGACGCCTCGTTCGCTGGGCTTAACGCCTTCGAGATTAAGATATTCGTGTTATTTATCACTATAGGGAAAAAAACACTCGGACGCTGACGCCCTCTCCCGTTCGCCCCTACCTTCTGAACTTGCCCGCTCAACAACTACCATCTGCGATTCGTCATCTCTTACCATCACTGACATGCCAGCGCAACAGTGTAAGATCTCTATATCGCTTCGTTACTTGAACATATACCTCGATCTGCGCCTGACTCACGCTCACGCACCCTTCGTCGTCAAGCTCCACACTTTGCCGTTCTCGAATGCTTGTTGTACCGTCGCAATTACTTAACCGACAGCCGCAGATGGGTCCTTGCTATTCCTCGTCATCTGTGTTCGGACATTTGCAGCGTGTTCCACGATGACCCCAATGTGGCCACGCTGACACATTCAGGACGTACGAAGTGCTATATGAAGGACGTACGAAGTACGAACTGCTACGAAGTGCTATATATATATATATATATACTTTCGTCGTGTTCAAAGTGCAAGCTCCTTCAAAGTGCAACCATATATATTGCTACGGCATGAGCCGGGCGAGGAGAAGAGGAAGAAGAAGTGAGCTGGTGCAGCCTCAGGACGCCATCTTGACTTTACCATCCATCTCGTCCCTTGAATAAAGCCGGTTTAACATTAACCGTAACAATATATATATATATATATATATATATATATATATATATATATATATATATATATATATATATATATATATATATATATATATATATGGTTGCACTTTGAAGGAGCTTGCACTTTGAACACGACGAAAGTAAGAAGAAGTGTGCGCATCGCCATTAGATTTATAGCGTGAAACTTACCGCTTCACTAAAGCTTTGCTTCACATGGTACAATATGTGAACGTGCATATATTTTCTTCTCGTTTCGCACTAGAGTTGTGGTCACCGTGTTGGCGTGCTCTCTCTCTTCATTGATATATTATGCCACTATTTTCCCCATTGAGTGGGGTAGCAAAACCGATATTACCATCTGATTCACCTCCCTGCTTTTCCCTTTATTTCTCTCTTACTTATGAATCCCTGGCCTACAGGTGCAAGGTTCTTCTTTATAAGCTCAGAACATCTTCGTTCCAGGCGCAGAGGTGACGCAAAGCCTGTCCTTGGCTACGTATTTCCGCTAGTTACCTTTGCAGTCCTAGAGATCGCAGATGCTCGTTGCAACACTCAGTATGCAGCCTGCCTTCAGGCATTATGTTCAGCACAAAGCACACAGCTCCTAACGACAGTACTCTGTCGCTGAGAAAACCGGTATCATAGCTTTGAAAGATTACTGCGCTCATGTAGCTCAAAGCAGCAGGGGATTTCATCTTCGACGGCTGCGTGAGAATGGCTTGTTTCGAAGAGGCCGACAGCCAGCCTTAAAATAGAGCTCTACCATCGTTACACGCGGCAACCGTGATCGCAGAGGAAACAGTGACACAGAAAATGACGAAACAGCCCTGGGCAAAGCAGACGCCGAATCTGGGCTTTACGGCCGGCGACGCCGGTGTAGAGGCGAACTACAGTGCCCCCGGCCAGCGCCTCCCGTTCTCTCTCGCACTTACATCGCTTACCTGGCGTCCCCTCCTCTCAGCTGGTGGAAGCGGCACACGAGGAGGTCACGGTCGAAGCTAAAAAAGAAAACAAAGATGGGATGTGAGGAGTGAGGGCAGTGACGGGGAGGGGACGAAACCAGCCGGGCCATCCGGAACGGTTCCGCCTTCCAAAAACTCGGTTGCTGCACTGGTACGCCGTTTGCCGCTCTTCCTCCTCAACCACGCACTGCAGCCGCTCGCTTTAGTGCTCTTCTAGGCGTGTGTGCACCACTGCTATGCCAACTGCAGTGTTGCTCCTTGGCGTCCACGAGTGACAGTCGCCGCAGTGTAGGATCCGCGCCGCTTTCTTTCGGCAACCCAGCCGCAGCATCGACGCCATCTGAAAGAGGGCTCCCAACGTCGTCGAATTCACCTCTGGCCTCGAGACGAAAAAAAATGTGTTATTGCGATCACACAATGCCCGAGGCCATGTAAGAGCGTTTCCTGCCCCCCGCTCTCACCTCGACGTAGCATTCTGGAGCCGACGGAGACCGCATCCGAAAGCTGGAGGAAGAAAAAATCCCGCGAACGCCGGTGCGCTTGTCCTTGAACGAGTACGATAGTTTCCTGGTCGTTAGCATAGCGTTCCCTTCGGAGAGCCGTTCTCCGCCGAAAGGATTGTCTGATTGGTCGCGGTCCTCATTACGTTTGGCAGAGGGATTGAGTGTGTGTGTTTTTACGTGCGCTACGTGACTTTGATCATCAGAAGTGGACTTGGGTCCGGTGCGCGAGTAAGCAAGCGCTTAGTTCATCCAAACCACTCGCCACTTGTCTCCACATTTCTACCAAGAGCAGCGGATCGCCAACTGAGATGGACAACATGACCACCGAGCCGCTGTACACCGACTTTCTCAGCGTCTACCTGCACCTACCTCAGGACCCGCGGACGAAAGACTGGATAATGGTGAAGTACCCTTCCATCGTGCTTTGGAGCGTCGGCCTCTACCTCTACTTCGTCAAGGTGTGGGGTCCACGCTACATGAAAGGTCGTGAGCCATTCAACCTGCGCTACGTTATTCTAGTGTACAACGCCTTCATGGTCGCATGCAGCGCGTGGTTCCTAGTCGCAATCCTGCGACTAACGTACATCGGCGGTGGCTACAGTCTTTTCTGCCAGGGCCTCGACTTTTCCACCGCCCCGAAGGCCGTCGAGTTGCTCGACGTCTACTGGTGGCTGCGCATTCTACGGTTGCTCGACTTTCTGGACACGATCTTCTTTGTGCTCCGCAAGAAGTTCAACCAGGTGTCGACGCTTCACGTCGTCCACCACTCGCTGGTCGTGCTCGACTGCTGGTTTTGGACCCGAATAGGCACCGATGGCCACATCTCTTTCATCATAGCGCTCAACACGTTCGTGCACGTGGTAATGTACACCTACTATTTTCTCTCGTCCATCGGACCCAAGGCGCAGAAGTACCTCTGGTGGAAGCGTTACCTGACCCTCCTTCAGATCACGCAGTTCATTGTAGCCATGGTGCACGGCTCCATACCACTTTTCTACGACTGCGGATACCCCAAGCTGTACGTGTACCTCGCCATGCCTCAGGGAGCACTGTTTCTCTACCTGTTCTTCCAGTTTTACTTCAAGGTCTACATCCGCAGCTCTAGGAAGGGCTTCCAAACGGTCTGCAACGCGCAGGGAAGTTTAGGCTTGTCCGAGTCTAAGACGACAAAAGTCCAGTAGAAGTTTTTTAAAGAAATTCGCCACCAGGGAATTCATTATCATTGCTTTTCTTTTCTTCAATACCTTAATTTGAGTGGAGTGTATGATGTAAGCACTGCGTAGGAAAGAAATACCTTGTTGACCTTGTGTGCGCTAGTTCTGATGACAGTTGGAAAAGGACGACGAACTTTAACTAGCCCTCTTGTAGAGCTGGTCACAACGCTGTTTGTCTTAGATGATAATGTCTGTTGTAGGATGGAAGTGGGAACACACGTTGTTGGCATTGTTTGTGTAAAGTGATGCTGGTGACTACTTCTGAGATTGCCTTACTGAACTTTTCACCTCATTATTTTCCCTGGCCATTTCTCTGCCGTCACATTTCGCGTTTGGCCTGTGCTTTGTCGTGTCGACGTACTACAACATGGTGATATGATGTCACTAGTGTTGTGCATGTGAAATGAAAAAAAAGAAAAAAAAAGAAGAAACCAATAAATGCCCCCATCGCTCGACACGTTTGTTGAGTCTTACGAAATAGTGGACCAAAACGAGAACCAGTGCATTCTTCCGCTCCGAAATCGTTTCCATCACCGACCGCCTCCTGACCGTGTGACCTAGTTTTGGTTTTCCTTCTTTGGTGGCCCGGCTCAGTGGCGCGTTGCGTGCACCCTCATGAGTTTCACGGTCACGAAGTCGGATGTGAGTACGCTTTGCGGGGAAACATATCGCTTCCTGCAAGGCGGATTGCCACTAGTGCGTCTTCGTAAACCGTCTTTTTTTTGTGTATGTGTGTGTGTGTGTGTATGATCCCGGCTTCAATTTGACGCTGACGTAGTAGCTTCAAGCGTGCAATGGTTGTACCACTGCTCAGGTGCATTATTCAGCCGTAAACTTACTCGTAGCAAACTAAAGAAGGTGAGCATTTTAACGTCCAAATGACAACCATTGTGATCTGGTAATGGGGACGGCCATTCTTGGTTTTGAGTCTTTTATTCATAAGCTCTAAAGCCACCATCACTTGGTAAACTTTTCAAGTTACTGCGAGATGAAGTGACACCTTATATGATTGTAACAGGAGGACTGGCCCTGCGGGCAATCATATATAGCTGCATCAGCGTTTACTCTGATCGATGATATACCTTTAACCTGATGAAAAGTAACCACGATATCAAAATTAGTGCGGATGTCGTCGTTATTTGTGATAAGAACACAGCTGGTTATTGAGGGTGCGAAAATGTGCATATCTAAAAATACCGCACCGATACGGTTGTTTGGATAAAACTCCAACCACGCTTTGATAGCTGCATGACGAAAGTAACACGTCTGCCTTTGCCAGACGGAAGTACCGTGTGGCACGGCGAGGTCCTTTTTCGTTCCGTAATACGGCATGGTTAAAGCATTGTGTTATCGGAGAGAAAAAGCAATGATAATATGGCATCCGTTTATATTAGTCATATTCACAGCGGACGGACATCCGTTTCCATCCATCATTATATTTTGGTAAGAAAATGGGAACACAGTCAAACAATAGTTTTACGTAGTAGTTCTGCGGAAACCCGCAAGGTGGAGAGAAGTAATGAATAAAGGGAAAATCAGACATCCACCCCGGTTCGTAGCAATTGCTACAAAGGAAACCCAAACGGGTTCCTCGAAAGAAAAGCCTCAAGTTGAAGAAAAATTGGTCCTGGTCCGGGACTCGAACCCGGGACCACCGCCTTCCCGGGGCAGCCGCTCTACCATCTGAGCTAACCAGGCGGCTAGCAGATGGCAGGGCGAAGTCGAATTTGTCAACAACACGAAGCAAAGGCAATAGTTTGACGTATAAGTTTCCTTTGTAGCAATTGCTACGAACGGGTGGATGTCTGAATTTCCCCTTTATTCACAGTCAAACAACTACGCCTAAAAATTATTGTTCATACGGGGCCACTTCTGCGTAAAAAAAAAATTCTGATTCCAAATAATCTTCAAGGAGGTTAACACACGACTGAACGTGAGCGTTCGTAAGACGAGAGACACCTTAATGAGCCATGCTGCTGGGCACGCATGCACCACGATTACCGATCTCGGTACACAGTACAGCTACAGTACAGGTACTACACGGAACAAGTTAGGAGAATCACTTTGCGTTGGAAAAAACGCCAGGAGAAGATTGCAGTGCTTTGAAACTTCGCTGTGCACAGGCGATTCCTGCATGCCAGATAAATTTGATCTGCCTTTATTTTTTGCTCTTGTTGATAACCTCCTTATATTACAGTTTTGTTAGTTTTTGTACGTTAGAAATTGCTGTTCTCTTTGCACGTATTGCTAGAGTGATTTCTTCTGTGTATATTCCCCTTTGATGATGTTGTAATGTTTTTCATGCGATATCGTGAAAGTGTGCAGAGCCTTTTCTTCTCTTTCTCTTTTTGTTATCATATTTAGTGTATATGTATTTAGGTAAGTTAGTGTATGTGTACGCTGTAATGCTGTTTTCTTCGGTCCCTATCTCAGACTATGCGGGAAATGCCATATTTTTAATTTCTTCATGTCGTTTTTAGGCCGCACAACTTGATGGCTGCAAGGTACCCACTTCACCTCACATCATGCTTTCATGCACATAACAATTCAACTTTGTGAAGAAGCCAGTGATGACATACTTGTAGACAACATTTCCAATGTTACAATAAACAAATCATCAGCCATGTTACAAACAAGCTGAACGCATTGTCCAATTATCTGCTCTGTCAGACCGAGTAAGTGGTCGCTCAACATGAAGCGCCGTGGAAGTCTTTCAGAAGTACCAAGAAGAGGCAGCCTGGAAGCACATTGCTAAAAAAAAAAGAGAGAGAGAATAAAGAATGTCCACGCAAAACAGACTACGTGATTCATGTTTAAGGGCTAGCTATAAAGAGTGCACTGCCTAGGTGCAGTAAACAATGCGTGAATCAAATCAAGTCAAAGTGGTGCAACTACAACTACAGTCTTCTTTCGAACAGTGGTCGTAGAGGGTATATTGCTGAGCCAGCACCCGTTATGACTGCTTTGCATGCAGCAGACATTTGGGTGTAACTGGCCGCATCCGGTCGATTTCAGTTGGGGAAACCTGCGTTATCTGCAGGAACAGAAACTCTATCGAAATGAGATTGTAACCCGCTGTCGGCAACGAATGGCGGTTTACACTGATCCCTCTGCAAAAGAAAACTTAAACCACTTTGGGCGAATGAGAATTGTGTCCGACAACATTTGGAATACTTAGTTAGGGGTCTTGCTGATGATTTAGCTTAGTGAAGTATGCGTTCCTTGCGACGTCACTTCGCGGATCTTTTGTTAAGCATTTGCTGAAAGAAAACACTTAAGCATTCAGAAAGAAAACGTAAAGGTTCAATCCGAGATCATCAGGGAAACTATCTGAGAGGCAGATGGACGTTGCGCAGAACGAGGTCGTTCTTCTCGCGAGACGTTCAAGGGAAAAAATTACTGGTATGTATTCTAGCCCAGTTCTTGACTTCTTGTACTGGTGGAAGGGAATAACCCCTGACCCCCCCCCCCCCCCTCCACCACTTTTTTTTTTTTTTTTACCGTGACAGTGATTTGAAACAAGCGGCGTCTGGAGTAAAGTGCTTGCACTGATTTCTTACAGACGCTATTTTGATACGCTCCGTAATCAGCCTACAACAGAATTCGTACCAGCGTACTTGGACTCTCAAGTTCAGGCGCACGGGGGCAGTAATTGGGAGGAAGACTATAATGCATTTAACAAGCCTCCCGCGAATATTTGTGCGGCTGCGAACAGCGAGAGCTCGTAGTTTGCAAAAGCGCGCGGATCACTTTGCGATGGAATTGTATCTAAAGAAGCAAGGGTGCAAAGAAAATAAAATTGAGTCAACAGACTTTGGCGAATCCTTCAATTCATAACTTATTTACAACAACGTAGGCTGCAAGCGGTTTCAGTGGACAAGGTCATCATCTAAAGAACCACTTCTTCATTGAGAACTTGAGATGCGCGAAACCTCGCCTTTGTACTACGCTGCAGTACTGTCTTCAGTGGCGTCCGAAATACATGCGTAGGCGCCAAAGTTCCAAAAGCTTGTGGTGGGTACGAAACTGAGCACCAATTAGCCTGCGCAAAGGTTGCGCTATCGTGCTGTGGTTATCGCGTCGAAATCTCGACCGCACATTTGTTGGAATCCGAGAAGGCAAAGCTGATAAAAGAGCCGGACAACAGGGACCACAGCATCTAACCGTTAACACTGTCGCAGTTAAGCACAAAAAAAGAAGAAAAAAAGAAGAAACGAGGAAGAATACTAGTAACGAAATCAGCCGCGTGGATATATGCCGACATACAGGAAGATACCGTTTAATTCTTATTTGGGGAAACAAAACTTGTGGGCACAAAGAACGCGCGCAGCCACGCGTAAGCTGAAATGAAACAGCACAGTGCAAGATTTTAAGGGCATCCCCGATAAGATTTCGTTATGTGCAAAACTGTGTCAGGCACTGCTCGCATTTTTTGTCCTGTAAAACCGAAACATGGCAGGCAGTGTCCTGCATTATCTATTCTTTCCCCACTTTTTGTATGGTATTCTACGCGGCATTCCTTGACGATATCGACAGACCAGCATCACTGTTTCTGAAGTCGGTTGTGCCAGCGCGTTCATCACTGCTTCAACTGTAAACCCGCGCCTTCCTTGTTTTGCTGCCCACAAGTGTCGGCTTTATAAACGAGTTAATATGAATGTCTTTTTCTAGACTTGATTTGCTTCGTGGTATTATACCCGGGATTTAATTTGACCTTCATCGCAACGCAGCCCTTCTGTTACAGGAAGTCTGAGGGCGATATGGTTGGCTAGTATTCCAGGTATTGGCTAAGATCGTAGAAGGAAAACGCATGTTGTTGTTTTCACCTTAAGTGAAGAGGCTGTCACGTTGCAGCATGCATGTGCCAACAATTTTTTCTTTCTTCGTGGCCGCGACTTATGGTGCTTATTAAGGAAGCAGCAAAGCCCCACGGATCTTTGATTGCACGCGGCATGCCGAAGCGGTGTCCTATAATGTTAGAGCCGTGAGGAAACCCCGCTCTGGCTTTACCCCACGTGCGATAAAAATATTATGGAGATCCAATTAAACCGCATGTTGGAATCTGAGAAGAGAAGCTTTCGTGATTCGGTTAAATAAGTGCCACAGAATGATGGGGTGTTCCGTGCCAAAACCACAATTTGATTGCGAGGCGCACGTCGTAGTGGAGGACTCCGGCTAAGTTTTGACCATCAGGGGATCTTGGACGTGACCCCAATTGACGGAACACGGGCGTGTCTTGCGTTTCGCCCCCATCAAAATGGGGCCGTCGCCGCCAGGATTCGATCACGCGATCTCGTGCTTAGCAGCGCAACATCATAGCCGCTAAGCCAGCGCGGCGGGTATGTAAGTGCCGTGCAGTTGATAATATTCCCCACTGCGTTTTTCACCGTAGCGATCACCTGCCTGCCAGTAAAGACGGCACGAGGTGGCCTCTTTGCAGCGCGTGGCTACAGCAGCCCACTGCATCCCGGTTCGGCGCCATAAATCGAGCTGGCCTATCCTGGGGGCAGAGCAGCAGTAAACTGCGCTTCACTCAACGAAAGATGGACAAGTCGATGGACCAAACCCAAAATCCCAGGAAAATATGCGTAGGGAGGTTCGCTTCATTAAAGGAATTGTGTTCTTTATGACGCATATTTGTTGCAATGAGAAAATTTGGGCATCATTGCATAAAGATGACTGCGTAATTCCGTAGAAAACAAGGCCGTCAGCCACGACACCCGTAAGGGCAGCAAAGATGGTAGTGCTGTCCTGCGTGTGAGCTAGTGGGCTAAAGCCCCTCAATTTTCCAAAAGTAGCGCCATTCTTAGATCTTTCCGCCACCCCGCTCACCCAGGCGCTTCCTCCTCCACTCCTCCTGTCGCCCCAGCCTCCTCCGCTCCCCCATTGGCCAATCTGTGTCACGTGAAAGCGGGCCCCGCGCTTTTGTATATTTTTTTCTTTCCGGCGCAGAGCAGGCGCCGCGCTTTTGTATATCTTTTCTTTCCAGCGCGCTGCGACCCCCAATCTTGGGCCTGCGACCCCCATTTTTGGGCCTCCGCGACGAAGTACGGCAGGCGGTTTGAAGGAGCGCGGTAGTTTTATACAATGTGTTAGGGCCGAGTGCTTAATTGCGATGCCGTGCTGCTGCGCCTACGGTTGCCACAACAGACCCAGTGACGGCAAAAAGCTTTTTGTTTTACCATCCGCCGGGCGCAACGCAAAACGAAGAAAAGTGTGGATTCACAAGATCGGGCGGGCTGACTTCGAGCAAGTGGCAAAGAACGCGCGGCTTTGTTAAGTGACACGGCTCCTCCAACCTCTTCTTTTGACGCCCGTGTCAAAACGGGCCCGTGTCCAGTGCATTGGGGGTGCGTTAAAGAACCCCAGCTGCAAAAAAAATTAATCCAGAGCCCCCATTATGGCGTGCCTTATGAGATCGTGGTGTTGGGATGTAAAACCCAAGAATCAACTTTTCTTCTGTCTTGTGTGCCTTGACTGTTCCAGTTAACGCAACACTGCTTCCTTGTGAAAACTTACAACGCAAAAGAATACAGACGCACGTAGTATACAGAGATAAAATTAGCACTTCAACAAAAGTGTTGCTGGTGCCAATGAGGGAGGGGGATAATTATTTTCTGAACCTCTTTCCAGTTGTCCCATCAAGTTCCTTCTTTCTTTTCTATCAAATTCTAACCATTTGCACTGTAATAAATAAATAACGATTTCATATGCTGGTAAGTTGTTAAAATTATCTATACCGCCTATGTGTGAAAACGTTGCTCATGGCCACCACAACCTGTGCATGAGCTACGTACATCTGTAAAAGGCGCGGAACAGAAACGGCCCTGCTGCCAGGCATTGCTGACCGCAGACAGTCGGAATCTCTCACGCGCCGGCCGAACAAAAGCATCCTGCAGGTACGTAAATTAACCTACGAAACCACGTGCACATACTTTCGCGCTGTCAAAACCTGAAACTCTGGTAATTACTCGCGTGTCTGAGCACACCGCGTGCTTGTGTCGTGTTTCAGCAACACGAACTTTCAACGTGCGCGCGCTTTACGCCTTAAATACGCCTTGAATAATGGTGCTTTTCTCTATTTCTTCCGCAAATCCGACACGACATTCTTAAGGCCAGTTACCGACTGACAAAGCAAGATCTAGATTGAAAAAACTGCTCCGCAGGACTCGAACGAACTTTTCCGCGGATTTCCTCCCGTAGCGTGTTAGCCGTCGTCTGCTACGGCAGGCCCACTGCCGGCGGCGCCACCGTCGAGGCCGCGCCGAGCGGAGGAGGAGAGAAGTGAATGGCGCTACTTTGGGAGATTGAGGGGCTTTATAGTGGGCACGACAGCAGCACCCCGCCGTGGTCGGGAAGGTCATGTAGGGTTCGCAAAGAAAGCTTCACTAAATAAAAAAAATCATAACAGTTCGGCGATTCCTCTGGCTGTGAACTCATTTACGGCGACATCAGGAGGGAGCTCGACACGGACACCGCCATCTTCTCGCCTTTGCGATGCGCTCAGCGTGCCTGCGGTGGCCTCCGATATACGTGCGCTGACACCGTTACTCTCAGAGTCTTTCTGGGGGCCACGCATAACCTATAAAGAAGTCTCGGTTTCAGCATGTCAAGTTACACGACACAGTACACTTGAAGTAAAAAAAGAAAGAAAGAAAAAGGAGAGGAAGCGAAGATGTCTAGAAGATGCGGCGATTTCATGATGTGGAAGTTTCACGCTTGCTATCTTGTTACCTATTTCGCATTCAGCATGACAAGGTAACACAGGGAAAGGCGCCGAGAGACGCTGGGAGGCGCTATATAGCAGCCTGCTTACGGCGCTTGTGTTCAAGTACATCTGATGACGATTTAATTACGAGGGCGCAATGGGGAGCTTCTAGCACGCATGACGATGCACGTTGGATGTGGGCATGCTGTGTTTCTCCCCCGACTTTAATCACCACATTCACGATGTGTGCTTGTGTATGTGTGGATAACCTCAGAGTTTATTCTTCAAAGATTGTTTCATCCTACGTTCTTTGTATCGCCCGACGAGGTTCATTAAAAAAAAATTAGGCTGTGGGGTCTTACGTACCAACAACGCAATCTGATTATAAAACACGTCGTACATTGGGGAGCTCTGGATTAATTTCGACCACCTGCAAGGTTCTTTACCGCGCATCCAATCTACAGCACGCGAGCGCTTCTGCATTTGACCCCATCGAAATGTGGCCGTCACTGACGGGATCGCACCCGCGACTTCGTGCTCCGCGGAGCAATGCCAAAGCCACTGCATGGGCTGTCGCGGCGGCTGAGGCTCATTCAGAAGCCGTGCAAGGAATAAACAACAGAAGAAACATTGCAGACAGCAACGCTTTGCTTCGATGGTTTTATCCTTGTACGGATCCCGCGTGGGAACAGTCCAAGCAGCTGTCGTGGGCTGCACGTATAAGCGTGGGAAGATGTACTCAGCCATCGTCAAACGATGTAATGCCTACAACGTGCTCCGGAGGGCCATTAAAGTTCCTCCTTATAGGTCTTCGGGGAAGTATGCCATAAGCGCCTATAAACCACAAGCGCCCCGTAATAGCAGCAAGGCGCGAAATAACCGTTCATTTTCCTTTTCCTCATTTTCTGCGAGGACGTGCATAGTCTGATGCCTGAAAGGGCTGTCGTTTTCTTCCATCATTTAATTATGCTATCTCATTGCCTCTCGTGGTTCATCTCTCGTGGTTCATTGCCTCTCGCAGGCGCGCATAGCCGAAGCAGCTGCCAGTAAGCTCAACATTTGACGCAGGCTTCGTCAACAACAAGCCTTAGTTCCATCTATCGATTTATCACTGGTTTGATTGATTGATTAATTGATGAATTGATTGATTGATGGAGATTAATGTGTGAAAGCAAATCTGGGGATATGAGAGACGCCGTAGTGAAGGGGTCGGGAAAAATTTTGAGCCCTTGCAGGGGGTTGTTTCATTGTCACCTCTGTCAACGCACACGAGCATTTCTGCATTTTGCCCCCATCAGTGGCGGCCACCGGGTTCTGGAAACGAACCCGCGACATCGTGCTGAGCTACGGGACGCCATGGCAACTGCACCATTGCGGCGGGTTACCATCAACGTCGTTTGAATTGCCTTGAGCGCAAGCACAAACGCCGTGAAGCCTGTTTCACATGATGCGATTTTCGTCGCACCGGAAGTGCGATTTCCGTCGTTTGCGATGAAAATCGCAGTCGCAGTGCCGTCCCCCCGATTTTCGGCTGCGACCAACCGGTTGGTCGCACAGTCGCACCGTCGCACCGATCGCTGCGATTTTCCGTCGAAATTGCGCGGAGAGCTGTCAACGGAGCTATTTCGCCGGTTTGTTTTGATGGCGTCTCGCACGACAAGTGCAATCGCGGAAACGTCGATCGTCGAATTAGGTACGTGCGCGAATTAAGGGAGAATAAAAAACTTGTACAGATTGCATTCTCCTATTGCTATGCGTTTGTTGACACGCTACACAGCAAATGAAGTGCATTTTCACGTTTGCTTCGTGCGCCTTTGCGAGTTGTCAGTGCTAGCTAGAGATGTTCGATCCCCAGCAGACGACGAGGTTGCTACAATGTTTTGTTGAGTAGCATAGAAAAATCGCGCTTACGGAGCAGCTTGAATTATTTCAACCTCGGCAAGGGCAAATGACAAGACAGCAAAGTACCCGAAATTTTAACGTTGCGCTGAACGCGGTACCGTTCAGTTGCATTTTCTTGTCGGTTTTCAAGCATGAATTTCCCGATGCATCTTGAAAGCTCATCTTGCCTCTTATTAAATTTGACAGAGCAAAAGTGTAGGCTATCGTAATGAATTTGCTACGATAGCATTAAATCCGTGGCTCGAATAAACTATTACATGCACGTTAAGTTGCACCTCTTCTCTGGAGAATTTTTTTTTCTTGCACAAAAACCAATAAACATCGACTATGTTGCGGACTTTGTATCCTTATTGCATCTGTATGAACAGTTGCTCTGCAAGGTAATTAACTGTACAGCTAGTAGATTAAGTAAATTGCTTGCTATAGTGGCACAGTGACAACGTACCCTCCTGCACAATCATGTAGAACTGGTGCAACAATGCAAAAAGCAGGCAAACGGCCTGTTCTTGTGGGGATAAAACAGTATAAAACGACACGCTGAAGAAAAGTAAATCAAAACTGTGCAGTGAAGTCGGCCGGTACAAGCAGTTCTTGCACGTTCACAGCTGATCAAATGTGCAGAAACATTCATGCCTTACATGTTTCTAATAAGTTTGTGATCACATATATTAGTGTGTAAACCCATATAACGATATCCGCTGCGATTACTATCTTTATAAGTAATGAAATACCATGCTACTTGCAAGAACATATATCACCCGAGGATCTTAGAACAAATTTCTGCATTTCAACAATACACAATATGTGGTTTATTCGATAAAGGACCACAAACTGGGCTTTTTTTGCAATGACAAATTTATTCCAAACTTTACTTGCATACAGGCAAGAAAAAAAATAATAGACAGAAATATTGTTCTTCAATTTGTTCACCTGCCACTGTGTCTATAGCATTCTGCTGCTAACACAAGGTGAGGGGTTGATTTGCCAGCCATGGAAGTCGCATTTCGATGGGAGTCGTAGGTGAAAAATAAAAAAAAAAGCTCTTGCACTTAGATTTAGTTCATCACCTTTTATTGAACCCTTAGACTTCAAAATACTATTGCATAGGGGGGCATGCTTATGCAAAATATAACACCAATAAAAAAGCAATAGAAAGCAGAGGGCAGAATTGTAAAACAGCCATCTTTCGTGATAATTCGAGTGTGTAAATATTCATTGCATCAATATGTATTGTTCAACAGCACTGCACAAATAAGCATGATCAGGTATAGCAAGTACTGTGTCAGGAAGCTGGTTCTACAGATGTATAAATGTCAAGGCATGAATGCTCATACTACGTCGCACACATAGCACAAAGAAAACCTTTTTCAAGAGTTGTCCCTTCTGGCAGTTATGAGTGGGCCATAAGCAGCAGAAACTTTATCGCAGGACATTGTGTAATACCGCTTATGAAAGAGTGAAGAGGCCTTTAACAGCAGTACCTTATGCTGCTCTAATAAGAGGAACGATGAGCAAAAAAAATTTCTGGTACAGCACTTAAACAGTAACTTTCTGCAAGACAGAAAATTCCAGATCAATGTTGGAGGTACATTTGGCCCACACACAACAACAACACGGGCATACTACAAGAAACACTACAGCCTATGGCGTATTACAGTCTATGTGAAAGCTATCTTATACAGAAATCAAGAATGATGCAAGAAGCCCTCGACAACACTGCAGACTTTCTTGGCCAGTCTGGCCTCTCGCTTTCTGATAAGTCAGCTCATATCGACGTCGGAAAAAAAGAAAGACTAGAATCAAGAACTACCCCAGATTGCACATTGTGATCCACATAGCTGGACAAGTATGCCCGCAAGTCAACGTCCACAAATCCTCAGCTAGTGTAAGCCCATGACGGCAGAGCCAGCCCGTGGGTGAAACAATTATGCAATGCTTGGACGCAACTTCCACACCTGGTGAAAAGAATAATCTCAAAATAATGGGGGTGGACGAGTGGATACTGTAGAAAATCGCAGATGCTTTGCTTGTGTCCAAGGTATGGTACGGTATGAATTACCTGCAGCACACAAAAAAGACAACTCATCGAATACAGGCATCGGGTAGTAATAACAGGTCTTTCCAACTGTACCATGCTTGAAGACCTCTATGAGAAAGAGCTAACGAACAAGCACCTAGACAGAGTAGAATTGCTGCCTGCAGCACAAATTCTTTGTCTCAAGAGCTCAGAACCTCGTACCAAGATGCTATGCCAGCTAGCATATGAGATGCAAAGACGACTACCCCTCCCTTCAGAAACACAACCTTGGGAGTACCTGAACTTGAAACACAACAGGCCCATACCGTGGAATATGGGGGTAAACAATTAGGCCAGGAGACTATATGCAACTGCCAAAACCACAGGGGAGGTTGCTAATCATGAAGATGCAAGCAAACATAAGGCACATATAGTACACTGATCTGGCAATAGCAGTGTAACAGTAGTATGACACTACATAAAACTAAACCCCATATAAGTGAGTACCATTCCAGGTCATCCTACACCTAGAAAAGCTGAACTGAAAGCAATCAAAGCAGTACTTGTAGTGCAGATTACACCCTGCACAACACCCTGCATGGATTCACCAGAAACTGTCTGGGCCTGCACATCACACAAGATTGTCAGGAAAATCAGGAGATTGACACGCGACTTGCAAGCACATGGCCAGAAATTAAATTACAGGATACATAGCCATGCAAATATTCCAGGACACAAGCGGGCTTATAAGCCTGACATAATAACTGAAAACTAGAGTTTGTATGTATTCATTATTAACTTAAGTGCAACAGATAGACAACAGACAAGAACAAAGCGCTCTGTGTGTTCACTTCGTTCCTGTCCATTGCATTTCTGTTGCACTATAGTTAATGAATTCATAAGGCTGCACAGGAGAAGAATGATACCTCTGCCCAAGGGCCCGATCTCACATACAAATCCACATGTGTGCACACACACGCACACAAATGTTGCAAGAGTGCATAGCATGAAGCAGTATCAACAGGATGACACTAGATATGGACGAGGACTAACTTTCAACTGCGGTTCATTTGTAAAAATGTGGCGAGTTATACAAATTACCAGAAAAAGAAAGGACGACGAGCAAAACGAGAACAAGGTGAAAGCAGGAGCCAACGTCTCGACTAGTGGACTTGTCTTCTTCAAGGTCCACGTTTGGAAACGTTGGCTTCTACTTTCACCTTGTTTTCATGTTGCTCATCGTCTTGAATTTCCATCTCCTGCCTTCCCCAAGTTTTCCCCAGAAAACGAAAGACATCTTTGAAAGATAGATAAAAATTGGTGCTTGATGCAGCCAAACATAAATAAAAATGCTACAGAAAGAAAACAGAGAAAAATTCCAAGTGCAGGAAAAAATCATTACAATTGCCAATCCTGCATGCCAGCACCTTTCAAGAAACACTGTTGTTATTCCAATAGACAGACTGATAGCTTGCTTATGCAAGCACATTCTTCCAGTTCCATGCCATCCGGAAAAAATTGAGTTTCCTGGAAGGTAGCCACATGCACACTTGGTGATCACAATGTTTTTTTTCCCCTGGACTTGTATATCTATATGTATTTTCTCCCTTTCCTGCTTTTATGCTTGGTTTCATCAAGCACTAGTCTTTATCGGGTGTTATTGTTGTACTACTTTGTGGTAACCTTTATAGATCATTGCATTTTCACAATAAACCTTTTAATTAGAAGTTAGCATAACCTGTTCTTACTGCTTCACACTGTACGTTCTTGCTACATTGGCCAAATAAAAGATTTTATAAGGTCTCATGAGGGCCATTAAAGCGACTTGTTGCAGTCTAAAAAAAAAAAAAGACGAATAGCCTAGCTGTAATTGGCACCAGAGAACACATAGGACAAACAAGAAAACCGAGATGATCTAACAATCAAAAGTTTAATGTACACACCGAGTTAATGCTCGCTGACAAGCAATAGACTGAACATACACAAAAAGGAGAAGCAAAAATTCATGTGCATTTCCTGACAGGAAATGCATCCATTTCTAACAGAGGCCGTGCTGACAAGATTAACCCAGCATTTTTAGATCTACAGCTTCCGTAATTTCTCTATGCAGCCGATCTGCACAGAATGCTAGCTTCTTCCTCTACAATGCACGCTCAGATGTGGAGAATGCATTGTAGAGGAAGCTAGCATTCTGTGCAGATCGGCTGCCTAGAGAAATTATGGAGGCTGTAGATGCAAAGACACTGGGAGAATCTTGTGTCAGCATGGTCGCTGTTACACTTTCAGAGATGGATGCGTTTCCTGTTGGGATCTGTATGGACACACATCAGATCTTGCTTCTGCTTTTTGTGTAAATTTGATTTATTGCTTGTCGAACAGCATTTACTCGGCATGTTCAATAAACTTTCATTTGTTAATACACCTCATGATTGTCTTGGTCTCTAGCAGAAAGGTGTTCATTCTTTTTACAGTGAAGCTGTGTATGCCTAGGCGAAACACTCGTGGTCCGATCCCAAAAACCCTAGTGCAGGGGTATGAGCCATTGTTTAAGGGGGTGTGAGCCATTGAATTCGTCTTCCATGATGGACGGAGACATTTCGTGTTGGGTAGACATAGAAATGCTTATGCATTTCAAACATACATTTATCTGCGTATTATTGCAGGGAAGGGACACAGAGAGGGATGGGGTTAAGACAAGATCATGATGTCATTATTATCTCGCAGCGAAGGTGTGGTGGGCCATTGGCTAGACCGATAGTGACGTCGTTTCTCTCTAGCAGCAGAGTGCGCGTGCAGCAGTCTCTCTCCGACTTCCCAAGAGGTTCGAAAATGTGTCCCTGTATTTAATTAAATGAAATGTGCAGATCCGGTGTGTCACTTCGTAACTACAGTGCATAACCGAGTCATAAACATTATGATTAATGCATTACAAAACACAAGTGCGTAACATAATCCAGAAAGACTTTGATGGACCCGCTGGATTAACACAATGAACCACTCATTGCATCTTGCAAAGTGCAATGTGTGGCATTCCAAACAAACAATGTGATAAACCCAAGCCAAACATGTGCAAAACCTCATTAAGAAACACAGACATAACCAATAAAATAGAAAGACTTGAATAAACCATTGGAATTAACTCAGTGATAAACACCGAGGCCGCACATTTCAGCTTCGCAGGTTTACCGTCTGTACAGGGTGCATGGGCAGTAACTTTTTCTGTTATTGTTTGTTAAGTATTGTATAATGTTGTGCCAGTAAAACATGTTGGGCTAGTTGGTGCAATGTATTGGTACTGCTTTTTTTCTTAATGTTGTGCCCTTCTTCCTTTTGTAACAACTTTTTCATTCCTCCTTGCATAATACTCCAACCTTGCAGCCTGCGAGGTATATAAATAAATAAGTACATAAGCACGTCATTCATTCATCTGCATACACCTCGCACCATTCCTTGCTCAACAAATGTCACTGTGTTGATGTCTCGCAGCATGCATCTACATTAACTGTCATTTGCGTTTCGGTATGGTTTGTGAACAGTGTAATGCATAAAGATTACATGACATTAAGGTTGTGACTTATGCGGTGCATAAGCAAACCTTGCAAAAGATGACATGTTGGATTGTTGAAAGTAAGACAAATTGTATATATCGCAGTTACTTTAACCGCATTTAATTGACCACTTGACAAAAACTTCACTTCGCATAGATTCCAACACGTACACTGAATCTGCAGTTTTTTTTTTGCTTATTAATATAGTTGTAACTGCATGGCCACATTGTAGATTTGAAAAGAAAGTTAAATAAATTTGTTTGTAGCAACATAACAATATGTGTAGATCACTGCGATTGTAACACCAGAACTTGATACAAACATGCACACTATAGGATGCAAGCAAATGCTCAGGACAAACTCTAGAATGTTTCCATCCTGATACTTATGAAAGTGAACGGTTTCATTCCATGGCTGTCAAAAGAAGGAGAGAGAAAACTTAATTGTGTTCGTGGAACAAAAACGCATTGATAAGCTTAGACATATAGTCATTGCTTAAAACTTTTGAAATGAATAATTATAGCTTGCTATCGACATTGAAGCAGCCTTTCAACAGCAAGAAAAGGAATCAGTTTTTCCAGCTCTGAACATTGAATTGCTGGAAATGCAAGCAGGCATAAAATTCTGCCAATATAATCTGTTTAGGAATACCAAATTCGAACAAACATTGAGACTTGCATTTGTACTTTCTCTGGCTGAGCAATCTAGTTTGAAATGACTCCCATAAGCATGTCGTAACAATGTTTATCTAATACAGGTTAAATGCACGCCTAGCTTAAGAAATCTGGATGATTGCTATAAATTACAGTGAAGAAACTATAATATCTAATAACATTAATAATATAAGAATAATATTTATTTCCACAAAACAGGCTAACCGTGAGAGAAGTGCAAGGCTGAGCAGAAAGCTGAAAAATTCTACGGCAAGTGCGAATGCCGCAGGCCTACGATCCTGCTTTATGAATAGCGCGTATTGATATGGTCTTCTTGTTAGAAGTTCCGAGTATACTGCCAGCGCGAGAGACAGAACAACAAAGTGGACGAGAAGCGTGTCCTTTAGAATGATATGTTACAACGTACAGGTTTCCACAAAAGTGACGGTAACTGCTCGAAACATTTGATGCGTCGGCTTTTGCGCCTTTAGAAATATTTAGAGAGGGCTCCCATATATATATTCGCAGCGCAAGCACGGCGATGGACGAACCAGGATAGCGCTAAGGTTGAATTTCACAACACAATTTTCATTCCACGTCGTAATCACACAGATCATTTGAGGCTTCGTTCAGTGGCACACGCGTGCTTTCGGGTTGGTGCTTCTTGTTGCGTTTGGCGTAAGAATATGGCTAGTAGCAGGCACCACATATGCGCAATCACGGGCAATATACACGCATCATTTCTTCAGAAGCTGGCGCTGAGCACGGGTAGCGCGAGGATCTTGTTGGGCTGACACGACGACTTCGTGGCAGCCGAATTCCGAATACTGCATATGTGGTGGGGGTAGCAATACGAACTGGTCGATAGGTCATCTTGGAGATTGTTGTAGCGCAGGCAGAACGAAACGGTCATAGAAGGCAGATGAGACAACACACGGCGCAGAACCACCTGCGAACAGCTGTTTACGTGCGCCATGTCGCACTGAACTACCGAAACCGCCGTCGCGCACTCCAAGACAAATCTTAACTAACGTTTTAAATTAGTAAACGTACATATTATTTGCTTCTAACCAAGAAAAGTCAAGAACATTATACTGTAAACGTTTTATTCATTACAATAAAAGAATTATGCAGCGTGTGCCACGAAACCTGGCAGTAAGCAACCCTGGGCGTCGCACCAATCGCATTGATGAAATCGCAATCATGTGAAATGAGCCCTCTAAAAATCGCATTGCGACGCGTGCGACAGCACCGATTTTCGTCGTTGCAGTCGCAGCATGTGAAACAGCCTTGATTCGGATCAGGTATATAGTACTGCGGAGGTAGTTAGGGACAATAGAGATAGCTTGGTGTTTGGTCGGCCCTTGCCTGTATAGCCATGCACTGCGATTATAGCGCTTTTGTAAAGAATCTGGTGGTGTCGCAAACAGAGGGTGACGGGTGAGTTGAACATTTTCATAGAAAGATAGACGCCGCTGTTGCGTGTACTCCATCGATGCTCCGTTGCTTCCAGGTTAAATGACTAAGGCAGTCGACGTTGTTGGTTTCCTCGAGAACTTGAGCAAGGTGCATGAAGCCTAACCCATACAGAAGCACATCATAGTACAGTGCAATGGCCGCCTTGCGTTAAATCTTTGTACTATTATTTTTATTTATACATTCTGCAGCCCTAAAAAGGATAACCCTCTTAACCTCAGAACACCGATCTTACAGAGAGAGGGGAAAACAAAATAGGAGGAGCACGATGAGTATTTGCCTTTAGATTTTCAATCGCTTATGTCAATGACAAGAAATGACATTTTCGAAGTGCGCATGCTTCGTATAACTCGGAGTGCTTGTGACTGAGATCAGGAGCACAAACGTTACCGAGCTTGAGCCGGCAAAGGTGGGTGCGTAACGCCCAGGCTAAAAGGAAGCGTCGTTCACTGTCGCTTTTGTATCGATTTTTTGGCATCTTTAGCAGCCATTATCTGCGCCGCTTGGGTGACAAATAAACGCCTCTTAGCGTCTTCTGGCCGGTACCTGGTGTCTATGCAGAAGAAAGAGAAGAACAAGTTCTTACGCTACAACTGTTAGTAAGAACAGATGCCAAGCAACCGTGACGTTAGAGATAGTATTATACAAAGTGGGCGGACAATGGCAAACACTCCCTATACGAGCGAGCAGCAACAACATCATACGGCCGGAACGTTTACCATTTGCCTTAATAGGTAACCACAACTGCCGCACCATTCGGCTTGTATTATACGGTGCCGCAAATCGCAGCGCCAAGCAAGCACGAAGCCGGTGGTCGCAAGCAGGAGTTTCTATATAACGCGTTGGCGTCACCGTTTCTGTTTGTCGTCATTGTTTACTATTCATGGAAGCGTCGCTGCATCGGCAGTTAAGTTCCCGGAAAGCGACAACACGCGTCTGGCGTGTGCCCGGCTCCTTAAGAGAGGGACGGCGTTTGATAGAGCCCACCGCAACCAGCGCCACACACACGCACGCAAGTCTACGTGTGCGCAATCGCACGTGTTTGTGGCGTCGCACAATGACCTTCCTCTTGGCAGAGAAGCGTAGATATACCGCCAAGATTGTAGTATCCCTTCGCGTGCCGCGCACGCTCCACGTGCTGCCGAGAAGAAAACATTAAAGCGCAGATTTTCTATTTTACTGCACCGTACAACGAGCCTAGGTTAGCTTTAATGTGGCTATAGCTGTTAGCTATTAGCTATTGAGAAGTGTCCGGCAGTGGAAAAACACGATGTTTAGGTTATGCGTTATAGTTACAATGTAATGTTAGATATAGCTATAACGTATAACGTAAACATCAAAGTGTTATTCCATTGCTCGATACTTCTATGCCGGCTGATTGCGTAAGTTGCGGACCTTGGGGCCGAACCGGCCACAACGAGTACGCTAATGCGAGCGACCTTCACCTAGTGTCTATATATACAGGTATGCTAGTTGCTGCCGTCCACGGGGAAATCGTTGCCCTTGTACGAAATTTTCCGAGTTCCTCTGAAAGTACAATGGGGGACGAAAAGACTCCGCGTCGACTTGGAATTTCCTCGATGCAGAAAAATAAATGGCTCTCGTGCCACACAACTGTGCACGTAAAAGCGCGAGTATACTTGGCGTGTAAAATGTGCCAGTGGGCGATGAGGATAGCCATAAGGGCTTGTCGGTATGGCTTATTTTATTTTGTTGTAGCGCAAGCTGAACAACGACAACAGAAAGGCCCACCTAACACACACAGCGCTAACTTCCAACAACAGATTTCATTTCCCGTTCTCGTTGCTATATACACACCCTCGAAACGTCAGACAGTACGTGTAAAATTTCGGTTAAAAAATGGTAATCAGGGAACCACACGTAAGCATTTTTTGACACATATTCACAGACATGTACACGTTCAGCGCGAACAAAGATAATTGAGCTCTTCTGAGGATAATGGAATAGAAGGTTTACTGACGCATGCGTCGCCGAATGTTGACAGGTGTCTAGCTTCTATAATCAAGCGCGTCATCTCACACTTGCTTCTACTCATGATGACTGTTTCTTTAAATCTATGTTTGCATTTGCATCTCTGGCAATGGATGGCAAGAAACCCATCAGCGGCCAAGTTGTTTACTTTGTTATTGTGTTCTCGTAGCCTGACATTTATGCATCTGCCTGTTTGACCAATGTAGGATCATCCACACCCGAGAGGAATGCAGTATATGCCGCACCCGCTATGCAATCAATGAATTTGTTTTTGTGTTCTTTTACGCATGCGGTACGTGTGATTCTTTCTGGCCTTGTGTTTCTATGCAGGCTGACAAATTTATTAGGCGCCGATAATACCACGTTGACGCCGCTCCTTCCAGCAATCTTCTGTAATCTATGAGAGAACCCGTGTATGTAGCGGATGATAGCAACCTTTCTTTTGTTCATATCAGTGCTTGAACCATGCACCTGCTCCGAAGTGCTTTGCTGTGCCTTCTTAAGCAGTCCTTGTGAGACTGACATAAGCCTGTGGCTCGGCTAACCAGCCCAGCTTAAACGCGAGGCTTTCCGTCCGAAGCTATCATGCATTAGGGGTTGGCACGATTTCTTCAGCGCTTCGCTGAAACACGTCTTCGCGATTCCCCTCTTCATAAGCTCTGCATGCGCGGAATGAAATGGTAAAAGTGGCTTACTTGCCCTAGGTTCGTAACACCAGCAGGTTTCGTTATCGGTGAGCACAAACTTGATGTCAAGGAATCTAATCTTCCCGTCGCATGGCATTTCAAAGGTCACGTTTAGTGGGTTAAGGCAGTCACGAATAGTGGTAAAAACGGGGAGTATATTCATTAGTAAAACAAGCGGATGTGCAGTCAGTAAGCACTAAAAAGTCGTCAGCATATCTAAAAACTTTTACAACCTTAAGTTCGTGAAGATTCGTGAACGGGAGTGCACTCATTTTACTGATGAATGTACTCCCATTTTTACGGCTGGTATAGCAGCGATTTTGTATGCTTGTCGCAGTGTAGATTAGTCTTGATCAACGTTAGGGCTTTATAGAACGCGCACCCAATTCTCGGTACACGAACGTTATCGCATTGCGCCACCCCCGTCTATACGCGGCCGCCGCGGCTCGGGACCGAACTCGCGACTTCGTTCTCAGCAGCGATACACCATTGTACGCTGAGCGGGCCCTATAGTTACAAAAATGAACAAACACCAAAGAAAGGGATTTGCGAATGACAAGCTCTTATGTCAATGGCCTCAAAAGCACACACGCCCGAGCACATATACGCCCGTAAGCAGAGACACACGCAAAGCAATCATTCCTTACGTTGAACGGGAGCCTTTATATGCTTCTTAGATGCCTGCTTTTTGGCACGCTAGCTTATAAACAGGAAGGCAATGCACATTGATGGGCTAGCCAACTACGAAGAAGAATAACCTAATGCTGACACGGCTTGCACTTTCTTTATATAGCGTTATCGCTGGCTTCGTAGATATAAAAAAGAGAAATAAAACTCTCGTTGTTTGTGCAAAAAATGTCTGCTCTGTAAACGCTCGAAGCCACCCGCAGACATCGGATGTTGGCCAGGAAAGTGTGAGGTAAGTATAGCCTCAATCCATAACGCCGACAAACGTGATTTTGGATTAAAAGTTTACGTCTCGCTGGCTGGCTATTTCTTCTCTTATGAAGATTGCACTCATATCCTGCTATACATACACTCCTTATACTCACCTATTTATTCAAAATTTCCATACATGCCTCGTATGGGGCATAGGTAAACGGGTAGTGACAGCAAAAAAAAGATATATATATATATATATATATATATATATATATATATATATATATATATATATATATATATATATATATATATATATATATATATAAGAAAGTAAATGGGGAGAGACCATACAGACGAGTACACAGGGTGCTTTTTGTAGACAATACCGATATTTAAAAAAAAGATAAGGCTATAAGTGCAACGAACGTGGCGTTCTTGCAGACGACTTCCTAGGCGAGACGGACATACTTAGCAGCTAATAATCTGAGCTTCACACGACCGTTTACCAAAAATTTATGAAGTTTATGAGTGCCTTAGGGGCAGTTGTTTAAATGGCGAATTTAAAGGCACTCGCATTTTAATGCACCCTCATTTAAAAAAAAGAAACGTGAAAGTCACACCTAAATAGAGATATTGATCATCGGATTTAAACGGTAAATCTAGGTAATATTGAAACACTTTTCGTTACACGTGGTTTTCGTTACATGCAACATCTTTACATGCGATTTTAGCAAGCGACTCCCCCCCCTCCCTTCTTTGACCGAGCTTAAATAGGTTTCAAGTTCAAAATACGTTCTGTTAAAAATGCACCCCCCCACACACACACACACGCGCACACACCTACACACGCACGCAACCCCCCCCCCCCCCCACACACACACGCACGCACACGCATGCACGCGCGCGCACACACACACACACACACATACACACACACACACACACACACACACACACACACACACACGCACACACACACGCACGCACGCACGCATACACTTCTCGTCTTTCGAGAAGTTGATCAGAGCGCAGAAAGTTTCGAGTCGTTAGCCATACTCGTCCCACGAAACAGGCGTGTTGTACTTAGCAGTGCTCTCCGACACCGCTGCTCGTTGCGGTGCTGGCTGCGAACAGAGTATCAATGTTTTCTTGCTACTTTGTTGCAAAATATCGCGCTACAATATATCGGGGAATGGCGAGACTGCAACACAAGCTGGACTAGACAAGGGCGAGTGCAGCACCATTTCATCTGGTGTGTTATCACGACTTGAATATATGCCATCCTCCCCTGACAGTGGCGAGTTTTCGGGACTACGATAGGAGCGCTCAGAGTCTGTGTAGAGCGGAGGGTACCTCTGCTGTACACACACGCCAGTTCCAGTTCTACATCATCATCTGGCAGTGGAGGAAGACTTGAAGCACTGAAGTCAAATTAAAGCCCTTGCGCTGGAAATGCTTTCACCACGCAGCATTGTATTTCCTGGGCTCCCCTCGAACGGCAGTGCTCCGTATGAACTCTACCAATTTTCTTCGATGACTCGGAAACAGCTGACTCGGAAACAGGTGAAAGTGAAACGGGAAACAAGTGAAAAGCCGAGCCCGATGATTTCGCTGGGTCGCGCGTCTTCAAACCTGGCACTCAACAAATCGGCATGGGGCTCCAGCGGGTGGCAGTGTGTATGGCGAGACAAAAATAGTTAGGGGAATGCAGCCGGGAGTTTCGAATATAGAACCGAAGTCTATCGAACTCAACGTTGTTGGTCGTACAGATAGCGATCGGTTGCACAGCGTCGGGGTTGTCTGCGAGGTGTCTACGACAACGAAAGGGGGAGCTTTTTTGCTTCTATGTGACGCAAAGTGGCCTTTCGCAGCATTGCCGCTGAAGAACCAAGCCTCGCGATGCACTTGAATCGCCTGAGCTTGACAACGTGCCTCATGCAGCCGAGCTGTCCATGGTCGAACGTGGAACAAAGGGAGATCAAAGAGAACAAAGACTGGCTGGAAGGTGTGACATATTGCCCAGATGACAGGCCCGCTCTGCGTGCAGTGAGATAGGTGGCCTGCGCTTAGGGCCTACCATATATAGTAGTATTTCCGTATTCATGCCTTCATGAAGCTCTGCCGGGCCCAGGTGGGATGATGTTTGGTGGCCTCTGCACATTTGTAGATTGATGACTGTCGGGAGCTGTCGTGGCGTAGCAAGCTAAGTAAAATGGGAAGTTGTGGTGGGCGGCGTGCTTCCTGACGGCAAAGCTGGAGCGGGTGACGTCAGCGGGGGAGTCTGTGCTTTTATGTACCCGTTGATTAGTGAGCGTAGAGTAGGCGTCACCGACTGATCGGAAGTGGCAAAGACGTGTTGCGAGGAGCACGCGTTGTCAGAATCCCAAAGCTGCAACAGCGACTGGCGACCGGGGACTGCAGCGGGCTGTCTGCGGAAGAGTGCCGGCCGTACCGACCACAGGCGTAGCTTAGCCGGCCGAAAGCAACTATCAGACCTGCGCTCCATTTCACCTACGACAGGTGCGCGCTGTCTTCGTTTTCATCCCATCTCTTGGCAGCACCTCGAAGTCACCCCTCTGCAACCAGCCATTTTGTTGTGTGGTCAAATCAGGCATGCTGAGTGTCCATCCCTTGATGGCTCGGAGGTCAATGTGGTCCCGATAGGAATATCCATAGAATTGGAAGAGAATATAGCTATATGACGAAGAAGACGTGAGCGGTGGCCCTTAGCCGCTCTAAGGTCAATGAAGTCCTGGGAGAACGATTCATAGCAAGGGAAGCGCGGACGTCGTTCTCTGGTAGCAGGAACCCCGGATGGCTAGACACAAGGACTACGTAGAACGGTGCTCGAGGCCGGACAGCTTTGAGTTTGGATTTCAACGACTGGCGCGCAGTAATGAAAAAAAAAAGAGACAGGAAGCCATCCATATACCAATGCCTATCTTGACTCTCACTTCCTCTTTTTTATCTTCATTGCCCATCCCTCGAGCCCGTCCTGTGCATTTCATCCTTAAAATATGCAGGGTGTCACAACTATCACGCAGCAAGCTTTAAAGAAATGCAAATGCCACGTAGCTGGACAGAGCCAAGGGAATGTTATTTGTCGTCGCTTGGAGTACTTAATCAACTTCTCAAATATAATTAGGAGAAAAGTGCCACTGAGAAAATTGTAGAGCAACGTTAAAAGAAGACCAATCCTTCCCCTACCGGAAAATGGGGGTAAGCGAAGTTTTGTCCTGCCTGCACCTGATCTTCGTCACAGTTAAGTAACCCACAGGTAACGGTGCCGGATTGCTTCGACCTCTCGCTCCCTCAGCTCTGGATCTTCTCATTGCTGTCGGATTGCCTGGGCTCGGGCTGCATAAAGGCGCGTTTATAGACCGATGTTGTCGGAGCGCGGGCGAGCGTCCTTAGGTGATGGCGGTGAAAAGCATTTAATGGGCTATATATACAGAGAGGTGCTCGGGGAGAGACCTCTAGTGGCTCGCGCCCTTTGAAATACTGCATGGGTGGAGTCTCTCATTCCGGGACCCCGTTGGTCTTGACCATGGCACATGTCCGCCGAACTAGGGCTTGTTGGGCCTATAGTTCTTGGCAGCCGAGTAGGGCCGCTTCCCAGTCCTCTCGGGAAGAGGTGATGGGGGGGGAGAGAGAAGGATTTTGCCTGCGTGCCTAAACCATGTGGAAGGTGTCGGCCACCTCCCTACAGAATGAGCAGCTGCCATCAAAAGAAGGATCAAAGTGCTTGAGAACCGCCAGGCAGCGTCGTTAGACGCCATGCGCGCCGGAGCGCATTCGCCGCATCCGGTTACGTTGGCGGCGCCAGTGCGTCGAACCATCGGCCGAACTATCGATGCTGTTGTTTTTGCCAGCGTGACGTAAAGTGTGCGCGCGTTCACGCTACGGTGGACTATATTTAGTTCTTAATGGCTGAATCGGCGCGCCTACGGCGAGCTCTTTCACGGGCGACTTCTCACCGCCGCTCGTCGAAGGCTGCCAGTATCTCGGGGGTTCGCACAACGCGTGGCCGACCCATCTGTTCTGGACGCACTGGGTGGAAACGATGCCGGCGCAGGCGCTCGATACCCTTTCCAACCCTTTCCCTCTCCGGTGGAAGCGAAATGGCTCTGATTGGTCGCGCGTGGCGTGAGTGCGCACCTATACAGCTGGAATCCTTGCTAATGGCTCAGGCTCCGGCGCAGCTGCCAACTCACCATACCGCCCTTTGTCGCAGCTGCTCTGCTCTGGGAGAACCTGGGTTTTTGTATGACTACATCGCCATCGAAACTTGTGAGCCAACACAAGCTTCGCTTGAAAACTCCTGATACAGCTTCCTGTTACTCAACACGTGCTACATAAAAGTGTTTTCCCGAGCGTGAAATAAGCCCCCGAATACACGCAAAATTGCCGCGCGAGGCACTTTGCATGTATTCGCGACCTTCTTTCACGCTCAGAAAAACACTGATGTAGCAGATATTGAGCAACAGTAAGTTGTATCGGGAGTTTTTCATTTTGCTTTACAATTTCCTCATGGACAGGTTTCATAAAGTTATGATATCTGAGGAGTTGATTACTTAATTAATACTGATAATGGAATTAGGTAGAAGGCAAAAAAAATAATCTGAGTGTCTCCAAGCTACGACAAACAACATTACCTTGGCTCTGTCCAGTTACGTGGCATTTGCATATATTTAAATCTTGGTGCATGGTAGTTGAGACTCTCTGTACAAATGGTTACAAGTAACTCGTTGTACTGTGCACTTCCTTTTTTGAAAGCATGAATTGTTTAAGCTCCCGTTGTCGGCGCCCTCCCAGTAACCTTGAGCCAAAAACAAAAGCCGTTATCCGGGCAAGTTGCGAGAACAAAACGAGATCATACGGGCAATCAATTAAAGCATAAAGAATGTGGTCTCTGGCCGCGAACCCTTTTTACAGGACCGCGCATTACATACGCTAGTCATTTCCCAAACAAGTTGCAAACATATTGCTTTCTAGTTCTTCCTAATGTTTGTTCGCAGTATCAGTGAGGCTGTAACTTCTGGTACGCTGAAGTTTTATTTGTCATTTCCAATAGCGACGTTCAAAAGGCAGATATAGGGCACTATACACTTCCTTGTCATCTTTTGGCGCTGAGCGCGAAACGCCAGCGGCCCATTAGAATGTGAAGATATCTACTAAGGTGCTGGTTTAGGCACCTCTGAACTCCTTGAAGTCCTTGGGTTCAGAGATAGCAAGGGTAAAGTAAACATCAAAAACCACAAAGAACGGAGGCGTACAAAAGCAGAGTTCCTAGTGAGGATTCAAAAAGTTTGATACTGGGAATTCTTTGTGTTTGTGGGTTTTCTAAAAAAAATAGGGAACACATTAGGCAAAATAAGAAGAAGAGCTTGGTGGCACAGCCCACCACCCGGTTCAAAGGGGACGCTCATATCATCCATCCATCCATTCAAGTAGCAGTGCCATGAGGCCGATTGTGGTTAGCTAAGAGGCGCCAGATGAAACAAAGCGAATGAACGTTAATGGAAGCAGTGGCACCGGTGCACCTGGCGATGACGTTGCGTGGTGGCTTAAAAGCGAGTCCTTGAGGTAACTTTCAAAGTGAAAGCCCTAATGAATGGGCGTATTGCGTTTCCTCCCGACGACGCTTTTGAGACTTTTCCTCTCGCGTGATCCGGAAGACGTAAAAGGACACCACTTCAATACAGAGCCAGAGGATTGAAAGGAAGGTTGTGTGCAAGAACTCTCGCTTTAAAAAAAAAGTAGGAAAAAATACAAAGTTGCAAGTTGCAAAAGAGCACTTGCTTTACCAATGCATATTCTGCAGAAACGTTCAAGGTGAGACAAGTTTTATCACAAACACGTTAGCTGCCGCAAACCGCTGAAAAGGAAGTACTTCAGTTTCCTCGAAAAGCAAGCTTTACGAACACTATGCTTAGTTGAATGTGACAGGGATGACTAGAACAGTCAGCGGAGGAAAAAGCTCAGTGCCCTTCTACTCTGTGAAGTAGAATGACCAGCGAAGCTGTGCATGTGGGCCCCTTCATGGCGAACTGCACTTTCACCGCGGGTAGTCCCAGCATTGCACTACCTGCGGGATCGGCGCACGCATGGGTGGTTTTGTGTCTACGCACGGAAACGATACAAGGGGAACTAGCCCTTCGAAGCTCGGCTGTAGAAAAAGAATGCGCTCTGAGGTGTTTTGCAACTCCTGCGTTTTAAATATGACGCTCTTATCATCCATCTTTGCTCTCTGCGTTTCCGCCATAAATTCTGGCCCCAGGGGTTTCACTATTACGGATATAACAATAGTAATTAATTAAGGAAAAATGAGAGATCCACACAATCGTAGCAGTTGCTACAAAGGAAACCCGTACGGGCTTCTAGAACGAAAAGTCTCTCAGTTGAAAAAACAAAAAAATACAATCTAGCATTTGCTATGATTGGGTGGATGTCTCATTTTACCTCAATTAATTACTACTATTAATCTTACGGGTTTCCACATAACTATTACGTCAGAGATAACAACAGTATACCGGCTTGTCTTCACTTTTATTTATCATACCAACGAATCACTATTCGGCCGCTTCTGCTGGGACCCGAACCGGCTATCTCGCTTCGAGCAACGAACGGGGTGACATATTTTTTAAATTTAGAAATATCTTACATGCCTTAAAGTGAGGCATTCAGTAAAGGGGGGCAGCACACAGAAGATACACAGAATATATTACTTTATAAAACCGTAGCAGTTTACATACTACAACCGTAAGTATAACCTCTGAATTACCGCTGCGAGCACGCCAAGCCGTCCAGCAGCAGCTTCAGCTCTCATTGCACTCACTCGGGTTCTAGTGGCTGGAAAAAAATGAGCATGCCATAAATTAACGCCTTATACTGTCTCTCCTCATAAGCGGCAACGTAGCTGAACCCCTCACACAATACACACCCCGACCGGAAGGGTCGCTCGCCCTTCTCAGTTTTAAGTTTGCCGCTGCTACCGTCTTTTCACACGCAGGACACGCTCTTCACCCAAAGGGAAACGCTTTTGCTTTGGTCCAGAGCTCAAACTCTTCGGCTTTCCACGAGCTGCGGTAGCTCACTGCAATGTCATTCTTGTAGTCTTGACGGATGTTCCACGTATTTATGTCACGGCATAGGTCAGTGCCCCGTGTTCTGGAGAAGTGTGGATCTTTTACCCCAAGCCGGCTCCCATCAAGTAAGCTCGCAGTTAGTGACTCAGCCCACTCTGGGATATGTGGACAATGACCCCTTGTGGCCTAGCCCTCCACTTATCCTATCCTATACTCCTCCTCACAGAGTCCGTGCAGTGCTGCGACGGCTAGAGCTGGTTTTAGTCGACCAGTAACGATAGCAGAAAGCGAAGAAGGCTCTCCAGTTGTTTCGTAATAATAATTATGTGGCTCTTCCATTTAATACCTGTATTACCTACCTATAATGTCCACAGACCTACAGTCGCCCAAAGGACATCATAGTATATATTATTATTGTTTATTTAATGATACCTCAAATGACCCCAGACACGAGGTTTCAAAGGAGGGATGAGTCATTATTTAGTGATAATGATTTGATGGCAATATTGAAATGATGTACGTCAGAGTGGAGCACAGCCTGTTCGCGAAGAGTATTCCAGCCCCTTGCAGTCCTTCCAAAAAAAGAAAAAAGGGACAAGAAAAAAAATGGCTGTGGCTTAGGTAAGGTTAAGCCCAGGATGCGAAGCATACTAGCCTTTATTTTAGTTGTTGAACCACTGTTTAGCCTGGTGAACTGCTGTTGCTTGGCTATATTTGGTTCGGCTAGACGAAGAAACAACTCATGCATTACTTCTTCGCCTTCAAGAGTGGAACGCGACAGCGTTCCCGTCGACCCGCCAAGGGGTGTAAGACAATGGGCTACAGGGCAGCGACTACGCGCCCCGCATTGGACGCGGTGAGCGTCGAGCAAAGCAGCGTTCGGCGCGGCAACGAAATGTGCGCCTGAGCAAGAGACGCACGCCTTAGAAACAGCGCGTTTCTAAGGCAACACCGCATTCACTAGAGGCGCTTTTGTACCGCTTTGAAGCGTTGTACTCGTGGCTCAGTGGTAGCGTCTCCGTCCCACACTCCGGAGACCCTGGTTCGATTCCCACCCAGCCCGTCTTGCAAGAGTTGAGCCAAAGCCACTTCTCCTCTGTCGTGACGTCACGGTGTCACGTGATTTCATGGTCACCGCCGCGCCTGAGGAGCTGGGTTGAGCCCTCGTAATATGCTTCGCATAAAAGAGCGCAGGTGAGCAGTAGTCTGCGCCGGCGCGGGATAGACTGCTCTCGCACGGCTTGTGCGCCAGGAGACATGACAGAATTAGAGGTGCTTAAAAGTGAATAAATTATGGGGTTTTTACGTGCCAGAACCACGATCTTATTATGAGGCACGTCGTAAGGGGAGGGTCATTCCGGAAGTTTGGACCACCTGGTGTTCTTCAACGTGCACCTAAACCTAAGTACACGGGTGTTTTCGCATTTCGCCCCCATCGTAACGCAGCCGCCGTGGGCGGTATTCGATCCTGTAACCCCGTGCTCAGCAGCCCAACACCATAGCCACTAAGCAACCACGGCGGGTGCTTAAAGAGGAATGGCAAAACTTGTCGCAAAGGCACAGCCTTAATTTATGACTATAAGAATCTAAATCTAAATCCAGTAGGCAATTTAATACATTTTACATTGAAGAAAGCGGCGCAATGAAAAAGAGAAAGGAATGACGAAGCAGCAATGGAAAAATTGTCTTAATTATGGGGTTTAATGTGCCCAAACCACTTTCTGATTATGAGGCGCGCCGTAGTGGAGGACTCCGGAAATTTCGACCGCCTGGGGTTCTTTAACGTGCACCTAACTCTAAGTACACAGGTGTTTTCGCATTTGGCCCCCACCGAAAGACAACTTGACGATGACAATGACATGAGGACGATGGGATGACAGCAACTGCATGACGACGATGGTGTGAACTGACTATGGTATGAACACAACCGGATTAAGAAGTACCAATGACGATGATGGTACAATCAAGACGGCATGATGATGACGGTGTGTCAACGAATGCATCATAGAGTCTGTGGGACCACAACACAGTGACGACGATGGCATGACAAGGGGGGCATAATCATGGTTTACCGACCACAGCAAGACAACGATAGACGGACGAACAAGGAACGATGGATCGAAGAAGTTGATATGACGACGACGGAATGACGACCATGGAATGACGATGCTGAAGCGATGATGATGATGATGATGATGAAGAGGCAGTATGACGAAGATGGCATGACAAGGGTGGCATAATCTCGATTGATGGACGACAGTATGATTACAATATAATGGCGAAAAATATTGATGCCGATGGAGCGCCGAAGGCGGTGTGACGACGACGGAATGAAGACAATGAGATGATGTTAAAGTGATGAGAATTATAAAGCGACGGCATGACGATGAAGACATGACGACGACGGTGTAACGAGGACGGCTCGATAACGACGGCCTAACGAGTGTCGGATAACAAGGCTGCAATGACGACGATGCGACGCTCATGATAACTTCCCGACCCCAAGCACATTCCTAGTGCCCCAACTTATTAGACAACATGGATGAGTGGGTTGTAGTAGAACACGCGATGACTACAGCTTGACGAGAGTCAGTTCACAAAGCTATAATGATGGCGAATAAACGACCACGATGGTAGCACGGCCCGGAGCACATGCCTAGTGGCCCGAGCAGGTAGACACTTGGGCTACTGGGTCCGCATATGAGGACGGACGGACGGACGGATGGACGGACGGACGGACAGACAGACAGACAGACAGACAGACAGACAGACAGACAGACAGACAGACAGACAGACAGACGGACGGACGGACGGACGGACGGACGGACGGACGGACGGACGGACGGACGGACGGACGGACGGACGGACGGACGGACAGACAGACAGACAGACAGACAGACAGACAGACAGACAGACAGACAGACAGACAGACAGACGGACGGACGGACGGACGGACGGACAGACAGACAGACAGACAGACAGACAGACAGACAGACAGACAGACAGACAGACAGACAGGAAGGCTGGCTGGCCGGCTCAAAACGGCTGAAGTAGAGTGCTATTCGCATTAAAGGTTCCTGAAGTGTGCTAATTGCATTGTAAAGCGGTGTGCATAGTGACCGATGGTAATCACTGGTACCGTTTTCCCAATGACTGAAGAGCTCTAATAATATACATTAATCTGGGCAGCATATCGCTTCTGTGTTCTGGCCTGCCTGCGTGCCTCGACGTTCCATAAACCGACAGACACCACTGACCTATAATGTGCATAGGGCTATAATTTTCATAGTGTTCAATTTTCTGAACTTGTAAATAGCATGCCTGAGCCTAATCTGGGCCCACTGAGGCCCGAGCCCAACCCGAGTCCATAAGTGCGAGACCCGAGCCCAGCCCGGCCCCTAGTCCACAATTTCTTACCCTGCCCGAGTCCGTCCCAGGGGTCTGTCCGGTCCCGGGCTGTCGGGCCAGCCCTAGCCTCACTGTCCTGCTCCGACTTGACACACCAGCTCAAGCTGGCCAACCGAGCAAAAAAGGCAGCTAAGGCTGCTGGACTCCTGGACTGAGGGCACCACCCACTGTAGAGCCGAGGAGCTACCCACGCTTGCTTCACCCGCGTGCGGTTGCGTACAAAGTTTATTATCTCTTCCTCTCCCGGCTGACAGGCCACTCAGGGCCTTTTAACGGGACGAGGCGACGAAATCAGCAAAAATACAGGCGCACCAATTTCAGTGCAAGTGCAAGTTTCGTCTACTATGCTCTTGCCATAAGCACGACCCAGCCTTTACCGGCATTAACTCGCTGAAAGCTTCACGGCTTAACCGAGAGAGCAAGAGCGTGCGCATTCACGCTTATTTTGTTTCAGCGCATGCCACTATAGTTAGAAAAATAATAATCAAAACGTCCAAAGCAGGACAACAGATGATGAAACGTGTTTTGTTTGAGCTTCAAACTTTTTATTTCCGCACGTTAAGCGCATCCCATGATTGCGTATGTTTCAAAGAAGATTATTGCGGACACATGTTGTGACTTAGTGGCCCTCGGCGGAAAAGCTTAAATATGATATGCCGTTCCTTAGCTTGAACTAGTATAGAAAAAAAGAAACATAGTTTGGGAAAAAGGAAGCTGCTCAGTTAGTAAGGCTGGAAGTCTCCTGTCAACGGAAAAGCACCGGCCATGCACCGCAGTAGTAAATCGTACAGTGCAGATACGAGGTCCACGTCTCTTTTGAGTACCTCTCAATGCGCCTTCGCAGCTTCACAGACTTCGTCAGGTTGCACATTGCGCAAACAAAGCCTCTGAAGATTCCTCCTCATTATTTCCTAGAAATTACAAAAAAAATGTTCAAGTCGGTTCCCTGCGGTGGCCGTGGTAGCGTCATAACCCCCTTTTTCTCAGAGTGAACCTCCACAGTGCGCGCAGTGGGGACCGCTGATAGGCTCTGCTGGAGGCAAAACTACCGTTCTTAGCGGGGCCATGAAGCAAGTGTGAAAGGAGCTTGTGGTCACTGATGTCAATGTAGGTACCGAGCAGATTGTCCCGATACTAGAAAGTTGGATCCGAGCCCGTCCTTTGTGACCGCGCCCCGGACATTTACGCTGTGGCGACCAGATGAGCTCACTTTTTCTGAGTAGTAAGGCTCGTTTCTAGAAAACAAAAAAAATTGCGGAATGTAGTATTAAAGTAATGGCCACTCCCTCGTAAATACAATATCGACCACATGCCGCGTGAGAGCCCATGGTGTACTTTTTGTTTATGTTGCCATTCAGTGCCGAAGTTTGATTCGTTCGTAAAGGCCACTCTGTTGCAGTCATCCACCCTCCACTGCGGATGATCCCGTGCAAACTGCAGCCTTCTCGCCTTGCTGTTTGCCTTAAACACACGGGTTTTGGACCACACTTCTGTTCATCAATCCTACTCCACGAGACGTTGTCGCGCACGATCCTAACTAATGTCCAATCCGACTATATCCGCCACGTGGCCCGCCATGAGGAAAGGTTCTACAGAAACCACTGCAACGATGAATATGCCCTGTTCTGTTGTTTTCCGGCTCAAACATTAAGCTGCCTTAACAATGCTGTCTGTTATAGCTATTTGGCTGTGTGAATCGGCCAGTCAACGACAATCCTAGCACGCGTAGTCTCATCTATTAGTATGTGAGGTGGCATTCTTTTTCCCGCTAGACAACTACTCAATGAATGCCAGTCAGACGAAAACAAACAGCAAATACGACAGCAGGGTTGGTGACGACATTGGTACATTGGAACGCGTCTTAGAGTGGGCTCACAGCTTTCAACCTGCTTGAAACCAGATCGGAAAGTTGCTCATCCTCTCGTGCACTGCTTTTTCTTGCCCCTGTTGTACCATTGTATCACAGGTTTGCATGTGTTGTTCATTATATTTCGGCGCATGCCCACTACAGCGGCATAGGTTTAAAAAAAAGAAAATTCAGTGCCGATGTTGCGGTAAATTCGTTAGCATTAGGTGTTATGTAGTCAATTCAGAAGAAGCCAATAAACAGTGACACGAGGGACAGCGGGGGGAAAATTATTTGTAGTTGCTAATTGAGATAAAGAAATGCTCTTCTAAGCCCTCCCACCTCCCTCTAACTCTACGGTATGACCTACTTCCCACACTTCACACTTTTTTTCACTTTGACACTAATGCTAACGCATTAAGAAAACAGACACAGCCAGGCGCACACATCCATGCTATCTATGATAAGCGGGGGAACTTCCACCCAGTTAATCGCGGCACGCACTGTGTCGTGCTTGTGTAACATTTATGCCCCGTGAGAAAATGTGGCCGCAAGATAATTAGTAAAATTCAGTATAGCCAGAGAGTTGGCTGTGCATTTAGGGCTCACGTACAGCCCACATAGCGCGACTACGTTACTACCGACAATAACGTGGGAGCCTGGCTGCGTTTTCTGCTTCCCCATTCAATTTCATTTTCAGCTAGCTACGTGGTTATCTTCATTTAACTTACTATCTGCGTGCAGTCCTACACAAACGACGCCGAAGAATAATGAGAGCGTGATGACGTGGCACGCAATGACTATTAAAGAAAAAAAAATGAATGCGAAGTCTTTTATTTCTTTTGCTCCTATTACAGATGTGTCTCGCCTGATACTAAGCGCACCCAAAGTTCGTCTTAATGACCGCGAACTCGAGGGGTGCGCCGCTTCCTGCTTGCGTGTTTTGCCACATCACACACGGGTCTGCACAAGATCGTTCAAGTGCAGGAAGACGCAGCACATTATTACCCCTCGACTTGCACAACAGGGACTGGCGCCCGTGAAATGCACTTGCGTGTATCGGCCGCGTTAAGAAAGGATTTCTGGAAAGGGAGAGAAAGAAAAAAAGAAGTGTGTCAGGAAGGCATACAAGCCTCTTCGCTGCCGTTTGTCGAGTTCTACGATCTCTTCTCGGCTGCCCTCCCTCCCCCCCCCCTCCTCCATCCTTCTCCCCGCACCCTGCTCGGACGAGTCACGTACGTGCCCTCTCTCCCCCCCGAAATTGCGTGGCCCGCCGGCTCCACGCACGTGGACTAGTTACGAACGCGGTGGTCAGCTTCGCATTGTGGCCCCCCGAAACGCGGCGGCTCCCGCGTGCCTTCGACGCGCCGTGCAAGCCGGCAAATCTTCGTTCCTGCTTCTCCAGCGCCGGTGCTGTGGGCAGCGGATCGAATCGACCGTGTCGTCTTCTTGAACTTGGCGTGATTACGACCGAGCCTCCCGACAGATACGATGTCGCTACTAGCGCCCGGAATAATGACGCCGATCATGGACATGTATAGGTACGTGCTCTCTAAACGGGACCCGCGCACGGAAGGCTGGACCCTCGTGGCCGATCCCAAGTTTGTGTTCCCGTTGCTGTTTGGCTACATCTTCGTGGTCAAGATCGGTGGCCCACGATGGATGATGAACCGCAAGCCATTCGAGCTCAAGCCCATCATCATGGTCTACAACTTGGCGATGGTGATCGCCAACATCTTCTTCTTTTACCAGTACGTTCGCCATTCCTACCTGGGCGGAGGTTACAACGTCTTCTGTCAGGGCGTCAGCTATTCCCGTGACGAGAACGCCATGACCATCCTCAGCCTGACGTGGTGGTACCTGTTCGTGCGCATTGCCGACTTCTTCGACACCCTCTTCTTCTTGGCTAGGAAGAAGTTCTCCCACATCACTGTGCTTCACGTACTTCATCATTTCCTCGTGGTGTTCAGCGGCTGGCTCTGGATCACCTTCGGGTGCGACGGTCAAGTGCTAATGGGTATCTGCTTCAACTCGTTCATTCACATCATCATGTATTCGTACTACTTCCTCAGTGCCCTTGGTCCTGCGGTGCAGAAGTACTTGTGGTGGAAAAAGTACCTTACTCGTCTGCAGATCTTCCAGTTCGTCTTTCTTACCCTGCACGTGTCAATACCGATCTTCTATGACTGCGGGTACCCAATGGTACTTACCGTGCTCGCGTCTGCGCAAGGCACCCTGGGACTGGTGCTGTTCATTAACTTTTACATCAACGCTTACGCCTCAAACAGAAACTTGGACTTCTGCACAGTGCAAGGAGATAAAAGGGACTGACCACTATGAGGTGCGTGGCTCTTTGAGTCGTTTGTGAAAACAGCGGTACCGCACACGGAAGGTGGCTTGGGTGAACACTGTTGTAACGGGTTTCAACTCTAGTTGTAAAACGCGAGGCGAACTGCAGTCGGGAGTGCCAACTTGATCACTGACAGAGCTCCCACGCAGAAGTTACAAAGCCTCTCATTCGCAAGAAACCCTTTCTCTCGCGCTGTCATGCTTCTCACGGGCTTTCCTTACGAAGTGTTCTTGCGCACGAGCGGCTTTGTGAACTCGGGTTTAGCTTGTTGTTACGTACCTTGCATTTCTAGTTTGTCACGGCTTCACTCACATTTGTTGTTCATGTATTGTGTTTTTCACCGGTGTTATTGCGAGCGCTTATATTTTTTTTGTGTGTGTATGTGTGCGACATAATTTTTCGTAACTTTCAGTATTTCATGCTGTAAACTCGAGCAACCACTCACTACCGATGTAACAGAGGCATTGCCGTTAGTATTTGTTGCATTCTTACCGGAACTAGATTTACCCTCTGCAGCGTAACGCCGTAAACCCCTTGTAGATGGTCGCTAACATCGTAATGACGTCATTGTATCATTTCTATGAGAAGGAAATCGATGCTATAAAGGACAGTTACAAAAGGATTAGGATTGTTCGCCTTCTGCGCAGCATAACTTGAGTAGATGGCCGCAGTGCTCCAGCAGAAAAATCACCCATAACCATAAGTACCGCGTAAAATGCCTTCAGAAGCGACATTAGATCACCTCAATTATTCACGGTACACCCAATCAAAAGAGAGAAAACAAATTGACGGAGAAAATTTATCATCTTGGTTAATTACGGCAAAAAGCTAGTCATCGTAATCTATAGCTATGAGGATGAAGACGTTCGGTGAATAAATATGCCACAAGTGTTTCCAACCACTGAGGCAAGGTGAGAGTGCTTGTTTAACGTTTCTTTTGTAACTGGTGGCAAGAATAAATGTTCTAAATGCTCATGACCACGTAATCGATGTGACTGCTATGTTCAATATTTGACACTCCAAGCCATCACACGTGCTCTTCGATGAAAGAACACCGGCGATAGGCTGGTTGTGCAACTGATAAGTATTGATGGAGTGCAAATATTGCATGTCAATATCAACTCCATGCTGCACGCGCCATTCTGCCACACACACACGAGCAACGATATACAAAAAAAAGAAAGATTTTGCGCGCCAAAATCGTGGACTGATTGTGAGGCACGTGGTAGCGCCAACTACAACGTGCCTCCGGTATATTTCGGCCACTCGGGGTTCTTTAACGTGCACCTAAACCTAAGTACGCGAGTGTTTTCGCATTTCGCCTCCTATGGAATGGCGGCTGCCGCGGCCGTGATCAGACCCACGACCTCGAGGTCAGCAGCGCAGTGCCCTAGCCACTGAGCTACCGTGGCAGGTGCAGCAGGAATGGGAGCCAGCAATCGTGTCACGAGTCATTCTGGCGGGAAGTCATCAGGAAGCCATCAATCGTGCGCCACACAGAGCAGTTCCAGGCTCCTCGTTCAGTGCTTGCGCTCTTTTCAGGGTGCGGTGAGTAATCTGCGTGTCCCACATCGAGGTTGGCAAGGTCAACGCCAACCACGCAGTTTACATAGCCGTCTCAGACCAGGGGACGAGTATAATTGTTCGCCGACCGTAAATGTCCCAGTCCTTCTATTTGCTCGGCTTCTGTTGGGAGGGCTCCCGGGCATGAACTTGTCGCTCGTGCAATTGTTTTCCCAATCAGGCCGTGCCACCCGCCTGACTAATCAAACATCACTTCTGTGCTGAGAGCTCCTATAGCCCTCCGCCGGCTAGACTTCCGTGTGTACCTCGTTCGACGACACCGAGCGAGTCTTGCGACCGAGCAGCGTTCGGTTCGGTGCCCCGTGACCTGTACGACAAAGAACGGCAGCCCCTGAATTATCCGCTCGAATCACCGTCACCAGTTGTGGTTTTTCTTGTGTTTTGGTTCGTTCTCACGTGGTGCCTTTTTTATATCTTAGGTTGTGAGAGCAGGACCCCACCGACCTTGTTCGCAAGAAGATTCAGCGCTAGCCCATTTCCCAACACAGTTCCTGAAGCAAGGTAAGTCAGGGATTCTGGGTAATGCAAACATTAGACCCCCCATGGTTGGAGCGGCCCTATTTATTTGGCACAGCTCCGGAAGCTAATTTTTCCAAAACTAATGTGATTTAAACATTGTAGTTTATTTTTTTTTATTTTGAGTAGGTTGAAGTAGGTAGGATAAAAGCTGCAATTGCAGCGTGAGAAACGCCCCGCCCCCTACGCTCACAAGACTTGGCAGTGCGGAGCTGCCGCGTGGTTTCTACAAGGAACACAAAATATACACAAATGAGTGATATGCCCGAGAAACGCACAACTTACTCCCCAATGCAATTCTAAAAATGACAATGGCAAAATTTTACAATTTTGGGTAATTTTACATATCGGAAACCCAAACACGCGATAAAGAAATGTGACACATTGGGACAATCCCGCTTAGTTACGCGCTCTGGCAATTTTAAACTTCGAAAATTTCAAACTTATTTCGTGTGTGTAGTGTACGAGACCTTGGCTGTGACAAGCATCCTTTTCTGCAGTAAACAACAACAACAGAGTTGCATGAATTTTAGTGTCCCCCCACACTAGGTGACAATAAATAAATGAGAAGCAAGAGTGGTATATCGTAGAACTACGGCAGAAGTAGGGAATACGTTTCGGTTACGAGTTACTATACCAATTATGTGACTCAGCTTCTGGATTACAAAGATTACGTGCTTACTGTTCTTTATGTATTCCTCTGTAAAAAGATCTCGAGACTGGTGGTTAAAAAAGCAAACCGAACTCTGTGACGCAAGGGCGATATAAGAGCATATTTCATGCTAGATACACATCTATAGCAGCTACCTCAGTCATGAGGCCCACGAGTGTTTGTAGCGCAGATCGTTTAGCGACAAGGGACTGCGATTTAATATGTGGCGCTGATCATATATGTATACATAAAAAAAAACGCTCCAATGTGAGATATTTGTTGACAACAAATAATTCCATGCGGTCCATCGAACGTATTCTTCAACTTTCTGAATCCATAAGGGCCGATTTACGCTCGAGCCGCCCACCGCCGCAAGCCGCACCACACGCTTGCGGTCGCGCGAAAGATTGCACGTATCCAGCACTCGTGCACAAATAACCATTTACACTGTGTGCACAGTGTATACTTTACACATTGTAAACCGAAGTTTGTGCACAAGTGTTTGATACGTGCAATCTTTCGCGCGACTGCACGCGGCTGGAGCGTAAATCGACCCTAAGCGCGTTATTGGCACAGCGACTGCAACTAAACCAAACGCGCGCTCTCTCAGCATACATCGGTTGAATTATCACAAGCCATAGTGCCTACGAGCAGTTGCTTTAGCTTGGTTTGTTCGCTTTACTTTTCAACTTTCGCAAATATTTGCTCGCACTGCAGCGCGTCGCGAGTGAGCGTCAGTCAAGGTTGTTTGACTCTAGTGAGTTTGACGCATATGAGGTCGTTCGACGCCTCGAACTAGGCCGATATAGGACAGATGCCACCCTTCGTTAACACATTTGAAGCAACGCGCAACAAAGTCCCCAAGGCTGAGCGGGCCGATCGCTTGGAATGCTGCTAGCCTGATTCGCAAAAAGGACTTTGCCACTGGTCTATTCTGGTGAAAGCCGCAGTGGCTTATGTCCGTAGCATACGTAAATGCTGGAATGGAAATTGCACCTTTTTCAAAAATATCTGGCAGCATGTATACGTGCGGCTTTTCTGTTCGAAAATAAACGTACTCTTACGCAGAGAAGAAAGCATGGTACAACTTTGTAGGACATCTCGAAAACTTCTTGACAAAGTTCCAGCAACGATTCATGATTCAAGTCACTAGAAGATGAGGAACAGAGCCTGTTGCGCGAGCATTTCTGGATGAAGCCTTAATACTGGCTGCACAGTGCAGTTCATCGATCTGCCGCTCGCCGGAGCTATAGGGTGTCCAGAAATTCACGCAGTAAGTAATGCTGATAGAAAACATAGGTTTATGATTAAAAATTGTAAATGCTTTGATTCATAATGTAACGCAGCTTTTGCTACGTTAACATTTGATTTTTTAATATCCTGTGGCTGGCGCAGCATGACCTTAGTCGCTTTTTTGCCATTAAACCCGAATTAACTAATTGATTCATAAAGCATACATTATAGGATTAAGTATGGAAGAGCATATTGGGTTAATGGCCTCCACAGTTTTGCCGGCGCATACACACTCTCTTTTGTTGTAAATTGACCGTTGTTGTAAGTGTGGCTTAATTTAGTTGATAAAGCGCTCAATTTCTCCCTTCAAAGCGTGGGTGGTCGCGAGCTTGTTGGCATAAACATTAGAGGCAATAATAATAATTAAAGAACTGAAATAAAGAAGAAAGTTCAACGGCGTTAAATCCCATGATCTTGGCGGCCAATTCCGGTCACCAAAATGGGAAATCTGCCAAACCTTCAATATTTAAAAAATCTTGCTCAAGAGTAAAAACGCGTTGTTCTTTCGCGTAACGTTCCATTTTTAATAACCCTGAACTGTCAGCTGTTTTTCTTGGCCACAGTTTAACCCACAAATGGCGCAAAGTTCCAATCTTGCGTGAATTTTGGGGCACCCTTAAAAGGCATGCAGCTGAAACAGCCACCCCTTTTGTTCTATAAGAACCTTAATAGAAACAAACATTGAAGCATGGCTAGCAATGCATAGAAACAGGACGTCCCTTTGGAAAGCTATACGTCGGTGAACCGACGTTTTCTTTCACGAGTCCCACAGACGCGCGCTCTAGACTGGCCGTAATAGGTCCAGTACTACGCTTCTGACCCTTGATCCACTTGAAAACTTGGTGCAGTTTTTATTTGCCCGAAAGCCGTGAGAAACGCAAGCGTTGCATTCTTATTCGCATGAACGATCCCAGCCGCTCGAATATGTGCGTTTTTCTGTAGTCGATCTCTCTTATTAGGTGTCTGCTTCGTTCTAGAAATCAACATACACTTCATTATATTTAATATTGTTAAATAAGTTTCTGCTCCAGTTTCGAACGTTCGCTAATCGAAAATTTTAGAGAAACAACAGAACCTGCAGTGACAAAGCCCGTTAAGATCGGCCTTGCAATAGAAAAAAAGAAAAAGAAAATACGACACCTATTTTATAGCACTAAAAAAAATTATGGGGTTTTACGTGCCAAAACCATTTTCTGATTATGAGGCAAGCCGTAGTGGGGGACTCCGGAAATTTTGACCACCTGGGGTTCTTTAACGTGCACCTAAATCTAAGTACACGGGTGTTTTCGCATTTCACCCCCACCGAAATGCGGCCGCCGTGGCCGGGATTCGATCCCGCGACCTCGTGCTCAGCAGCCTAAATTTGTAGCACTACGTGAAGGCCAGGAAGAAAATCATGATTTGTGTAGGACAATCATGTTGTATACACGGTCGATGTGAAGAAAACCTATTGAATCATCATGGTCACAGAGCCCACGCGGATTACAGAGAATTTAGGCTGCTTACTTGTAGTTTTTGAGTAATAAGGTGCGTCATAGAAAGCCATATTTAAAGCAACTTTCCTAACTTTGAAGTCAAAGTGTCGCCAATTGTTTTTTGATATTGCTTAAAAAGAAGAAAGCCGCCGGTCACTAACAGGCAAGAAATTGACTAAATCTAGCGACAAAATGGCTAAAATGGCCACACTTCTTCGGAAACGATCCACATTTTTAAACTGCAGTACCTTCGGGATCGGCATACAATTTCAGACAGAGCTACCGTTGGGATCGGCGCACATTTTTTAAACTGCACTACTTTTGGGATCGGTCCACATTTTCAGACTGCACTGTCTTCGGGATCGGACCACTAAAACGGCCGGACAGCGGCTAGATAGACGTTACAGAAAACTGGGTTGAAGTCACCAAGAATGATTCGCATTAAAAAAATATGCTGCTTTCCCCACAAAAGTGTGGCTCGTGTGCCTCCCAGAGAAGTTAGGTTTGGCACTCCCGTGGCTCGCACTGACGTCATCATAGCCGTGATGTTGGTGCCCTGGCAACGTGATAAGCTGGGTCCATGACGTCTCGCGAAAAGTATCAATGAATAGTACAGTCCTGCTTTTAAGGGGGCTGTATGACGACCACAATCGGGTTTTCGGAGTGCGCCTGCGCTATTTGCGCAGTGGAGGAATCAAATTACACTGCTTGCAAATCTGGCATTTGTCTACTGCAGCCACAATATGCAGGGATAACTGGGGAGATCAGGTGAAGCTGCTGGAGACACTTTCTTTCTGCTGTTACGTTTCGCTTCACTGTAGTGCATGGTGCCATAAACTCATATCACAATTACGGTTAACAATAGAAGTTGTTAGTTTGTTGTATTAGTAAAACAGTTATTCTTGCCAAAGGTGGAGAAGATTGCCCAGGATTGTGGACGTGTTAATTAGCATTTCGAGTCGTGGAAGAAAAAGCAGCAGTAGAGGACCGAAGAAAGTAATTTTCTGGTTATTTATTACACCACGCATGCCCACAGCCATTCGATGCCAATCGAATTAAACCATTCGCATTTGGCGCAAGCGTCTCACTCCCTCAGAGGCGCAGAATTTACCCGGAGTTTTATTTCATGAAACGAATGAGCTACTTTTTTTTTTTATCAGCCTGCCCCCTGCAACACGCTCTGTCAAAGTAGACATTTGTCTAGTTATGGTTGATTCACTGTTCCTGCCATCAAAAGTGCATTTCTTTCAATACTCAATATGGCAACTCTCACTATTGCAAGTGCGTTTATTTTTGTACTTCACATGGCAATGATATGACAGCATGAGGTTATGCAAACAACGCCTTAATGAGTCGTATAGCGGGGCTATAGCATAGAAGGGATGTGCAGCATAGAGACACGCGCTTTTGCATAGCAACACTTCCCATAATTATACATCATTTTATCGGCGTATTATCGCGAAGCAGAGTCTAAATCTGTGGCTCTCGCATGACTATTTCTAATTTACTATTAGCGTAACCTTACCAGTTGCTGGAACGTCCATATAACCCCATTGAAGAAACCCACATGCCTCATAACTACCATATCCAATAACTCGATGTGAAACACATAGGATCCCACGCAAAACCCATGTTTATTAGGTCATCTGATGTTATTGCATATGAGTGTAATGGGGAATGCCTCATCATTGAAGACATCATCTACCAGAGTACTTCTTTTAGGGCTTACAAAGAGAGCGTTACGGAGTGGTCGCACATAGCAAAAAGTAGCATACGTATTCAGTGCAAGTCCCATGTAAGTGTACGTGTAACACGATATTATTCAATGCGTGTTGTCATTATATGAAACTGACCCTACTTTATGTTCGCTGTATTCTGGGGGGTCCTTGCTGCAGTCTGGCAAATGCTACGACTGATTGTAAGGGGATGTGCCTCGTCAGGCATTTTGCCTTTCGCCCTTCTCCTAAAAGGGCACTGTAAAACTGCAACATTTTGAATAAAACTTCACTTCAATACTGTTTTCTTTAAAGTAGGGATATCATGCTGCTTGATTACCGCACATGTCTGCCAGATGAAATACGCTCCATGTCTCGTATTGGGCATTTTAGCTGCCCTTCCACAGCGCGGTTATCGCGTCATGCTATATAGAATTGCTGACGGAGACAGACACCCTGCCTATAGATTACGCCGAAAAGACGTTTCACGTGGTTGCCCAGTGTGCGTTGGATTGCCAACCGCCGGAAACATTACTAGAGACGCAGGAGTACCATACGTAATACGCTGTTTATCGAGTGTTATAGCATGCCTCGGTGAACTCTGTTTCGCCGTATCAAGTCACGAATCTCACTTGCGTGGCCAAGTTATCATTTCTTTTGCCACGCAGAGAGTCAGTAACTCCACATGCAGGACGCCTCCGCTGCAACCTGCTCACAGTGGCGCTAAGCATCGCCCTTAATTTCTTTTTTCCCTCGCTGTAGCGCATCTGCGCAGCGTAGCTCCAAGAAGGGATGCGGTCAGTGGCGCTCTTGCGTCCCCGTGAAAAACAAGAATATGCACATCGCAGCAAAAAGCGCTTTCAGGACCAAGTTCGACTCACACGCTGGCGCCTCGTCACGCCTTGCAGAGCCACGGCCGTCGCAGGGCCATGGCAGAGCTTAGCGCCCGCCACGCGCTACGGGCGTCACGCATTGACGGCCAAGTTAGCGGCATAGCTGGAGGAGGACAATGAACGATCGCCCTTGGCGCCGAGGCCAACACACCGCTGCTCGAGCGTGCGCGTTGCGCCATCGCCGCTGTAGCAACGCTGCCCTCTGCGCGTCTTGAGGAAGAAGCAAGCAGCGTGCGCGGTGATACTCTTGTACCACGCTTTGCTTCCTCCTCACGGATTTCCGGCCTTGGCGGAATCTACTTCGGAGGAAGGGTAACGGGGCTACCAGGTCGCAGAGCCCCCCGTAGACAGGCACCATCGAACTCCCTCCACCTCCTCCTCCTCTTCGGAGCGAGCGAGTGGGCCGTTCGAGGAGGCGAAGCAGCTGACGCCGAAGTTGCAATCGCTGGCCAGGCTTGGTTGGGCCAAACTTGCCGATAGCGGCCGGAGCAGTGAAGTTGGTTTCGAGGAATCCACGCGCTCTTATTCTCTCTCTCTCCCTATCTTTCTCTGTTTCTTGCGTGAAAAGTTCGGCTTAGCAGCTTCGGTGAGCTGATCGCTAGGATCCAATCGTCAGGACCGCGTGCTTGAACGTTGAGCTACATTAAAGCTCAATAGGCTCACCAGATTTCTCGAATAATTTGCGATAGCCGTTCATACAGAGGATAACAAACGCGTCTTCGTCCAGTCCTTTTCTTCGGTCGGAAGGTAGGTGTCTGTGCCATCACGAGATGCCGCTTAGACGAAAAAAAAAAGAAAAGAAGCATCCTTGTCTCTTGGTGCGGTCCGGGCTCACAACTGTTCTTTTGCGAGCGCGGTGTTCTAATAACTGGACCACGGTGGTTCCATTGCGGTGGCCCAATGGCCGGAAACAAAACAAGACAGATGGTCAATTAAATATGAACATTTGAAGAGATAAACTGTGGCCGAGCAGGAGATGCCACTGCAACCAGTGTTTCGACAATGGGACTCATCTTCAAATGAAGGCGAAAACAGCTCCTACTGTCTGTCTCTTCCGTCAAGAAGTAATTATTACAGGGTAACATATACAGGCGTTCGCAGACACGAAAAGGCATGGTACTACGGCACGTGCGAATGCTATAGTCACGAAAACGAATTCTCCTATGATGCTGTACGCCTATTGACAGACACTATTTTCGTTTCATCTCACCGCCGAGGAAGAAGGAGAGTGATCGAAGACATACGAATCAGGTAATACAGTGACGTTCGTCGCCACAGACGCGGAGATCAGAAAGGGATTTCACCCGCGCGGTCGAGTGGTTTTCCGCCCACCCAGGTGACGCTATTGAGACCTGCACCCTGACGTCGGTGAGGACAGTAATCAAATACGATGGTGGAACGTCAAGCCATTAACGGAAAGAATCGGAAGAAGCGGAGATCAACTGACACGAAATGAAAGAGCCACGTGCTTCTCTGCCCATGAAACGAGCGAGATGACCTTCGGGCTGCGCACACGTGCCGTGGCCACAGACGAGTGGAGGGTCGTCACGCAAGCGGCACGAGGATACGGGTAATTGGCCTTCGTTTGCCGGTCTTCGTTCTCCGTTCTCCATGTGTTCGAAGACGGCAGGTGGAACATAAATCCGAGTAGCTGTCGCCGCATCGAGAGTCAACTGTACAGAATTGGCTGTGGGTGTACATATTTCCTCCTTTCTACTTTAGGTTGCCTGATTTGCGAAACTTTCGTATGGATAGGGCTATTTGTCGCATATCGTGGCGTTCGCGGATGTTTTGTTGGCTGTTACAGATTGGTAGGGAGATTTCTCTCGCAGCGCCGTTGGGTAGATATGTGGGATTGCGAATTGACGCCTTAAGGATGCGGAAAATATCGATAAATCAATTAACCACTCGATCAAATAACTTAGTTTTATCCTGTGCTTTCGAGAGAGAAAAGGTGGCCGAGAAAAGGAACTGCATCACCGCAGTTTGGCGTGGCTTCAGCCAACTATATGCAGTGAAAACAGGGTACATCACTAAATAACTTGTGACGGAGCATTGCCAGCGGGAAAATAAACACTGCATTCAGATTTGTTGTAAGGTAACAACTGTTTAGCCATTTTCGCGAATTCGTGTCGCATTGGACGCATTGCAAGCACACGCGTGCCGGTGCAATTTGTATTGTTTGTCAGTTTGGTGCAATTTGCATTGCTTGCAACGGTTAATAACGTTGCAAGCATGGTCGAGTGCAAATATCTTGAACAACGCATGCGTACAACATAAGGAAACTTAACGAAACACAAGCAATTGAGCGCTACTGCCGCTGCCTGTTCGGAATCTTAGTACGAAAGCACATGGCTGCGTTGCTGGTGACAAGTGTGAGAGAAACAAACAAATAAAATCTTGTTACGCAGCATGCTTATTAAGGTCGTGTTTAAAGCATGTAGGATAGATAAACGTATTTGGTGGTATAGGTAATATTGGAAACATTCATTGCCAGCTTTCTCACAACATTATGCACGAATAAAATTATGTTCAGGTAAAATAGCTCTCTATAGCAATTTTTTACCGATTCCCCCAACGAAGTGGCAATGCTATTAAATATGCCAAAAAATTGTACACATATGCAGTTTGCAATGCTTTATTGCCAGCTGACAGATTAATTCATGGCGCTTAACTTCACTGTGCTGCACTTCAGCCTTAGAAGGCGCCTCAATGACGAGCTGTGATTAATATTTACCATGTGCCTTTCTTTAACGTGCACCTAACCTTGTTGTCAAACTCTACTACATACATATAAATACATAATAAAACAAATATGTACTCGATTATTTAGGCCAGGTGTTTGGGCGGCGGAAGCAACTGATGTTAATTCTCAAAAAACGAGGTAAAAAATCCTTATTTGGAAACTAGCTGTGAAAGCCAGTGTACCTACAGTCTATTCCTATTGAAATGCTGCAGCCTCAGCCGGGAATCGATTCCAAGACTCCTTGCTCAGTTAAATAACGTCATAGTCACTAAGCCATTCAGCGCACTGGGTTAGTGAATGTTACCAGTTGTCTATCGACGTCATCAGAACTGCGTCATTGCACTTCGACTCGGTATAAGGTAAGTCAAGCAGCTCATTTATTGACCCAGATCACGAGAAGCAGCTGGAAGAAATGTCTCAGACAGGCTCACTTTTCTGTATTCGTTTATTTTAATAGACGTAATTCAGTCTAACTTCGCAAGGAGCATATTTTTTGAAGTTACACCTGCTTCGAGTGTCTCAAGGGCATCTGCTGTGCAGACTGCGTTCAATTTGCACGAAGTGAAAAGGACAAGATGATGGCGCGTAAAAAATGCAGACTTTTGTCTCGCGACTGTTTATATCAGATTGACTTCGCAATAGGAAAGATAAAATAAAACAGCAATTAAGAAAGGTTTGGCAGTAGTTGTACATGCCGCGTGGAACTTTCGTCGTCTCGCGATACAGCCTCCACTAAGCTTAGCTTGTACGAGAACGCGCTTGATCCTGATGTTTTTCAATGCACCGTACGACAAACCAGCCGCATATACAGAGGCTGTAGATGAGATTTTAGGTGACAAAATGCGGAAGTATATATATATATATATATATATATATATATATATATATATATATATATATATATATATAAATAATATGTATATAGTAAGATGACCATCTTGCTCTTACAGAATGGCCTTGTACAGCCTCTTGTATCCCAGAATGACGACTTTAAAAGAAGTACTGTTCACTCGATAACGTTGTGTAACTGGTGGTACATTTGCGGTTAAAGCTTCGTTACCTTATATATATATGTATAGCTTAATGAAAGTATAGGTGCGAACCTGGGCGCTTCGCTCGCTGCGGGTGCCGGAAGAACCGCTTGCTCTATATGAGCCCAGATTAGAAACCGGTTACTTCAGCGTCTAGTCCGAGAGGAAGCACAGCCCGAGAGGAAATGCCTGGCCCTTAACTCGGCCGATAAATAATGTTCGTCCGCGACAGCGAGTGCTCCTTCTGACTTTCTTACACGCTGTCCGTTGCGTAACAGCTGTCCCCAACACGAAGGAAATACTGCCACTCGCCATATTTAATCTCAAGTATTTATCTTCAAAGGACGTTGCGCTGTGGGTTGAATCCCGGCCATGGCGGCCGCATTCCGTTGGGGCTGGAAGGAAGGAAAAAGTTCAGAACGAAAAGCAGGGAAGTTAAGCAGTTTAGCTTAACCGGTTTGCTACCCTACACATGGGAGCAGGATGGGGGGGACGAAAGATGGGGAGGAAAGAGAGAGAGAGCACATGACACAGCACACTAGTGGCATTTATTTACTCGCAAAATCGTTGGGGGTGGGGTGTGCACGAACGCTAGTGCACCAAAAGCTCGTGTACATTAGGTGAACGTTAAAGAACCCTATATGGTGAAGATTAACCCGGAGAGACCATTACAGCGAATTACTGCGAATTAATTTTGACCATTTGAACACGTGCCATTGAACACTGTGCCAAGCACAGTGCATTGTGCGCAGTACGCAGAGTATTGCGCCTTAGTGCATTTTACTGCTATTAAATGCGGCTGCCACGTATAAGAATCTATTTCACGAAAGCAGAAAAAATAGTTTTGTTGAGCCGTGGACGCAAAGTTGCCGCTGCGTGCACGGGAGCAAAGGCGCGCTTGAGTTTGCAACTATTTGGAGATGAAGTCGGCATGCGCCGAGCCGCGGCAGTTTCATGCACGCTGAAGATTCTCAGCGTGCGTGACAGTGACGGAAGCTAAGGAATGTGATTATACTAGGAGAATGCCAGCAAACTTGAGAATAGAAAAAAAATCAAGAGGCAAACATAGACAAAGAGACAGGAAGGTGGCCAGCCACCTTCCTGTCTCTTTATCTATGTCTGCCTCTTGATTTTTTTTCTACTCTCAAGTTTGCTGGCATTCTCCTAGTATAACCATGTGCCAACTAGCCCAACAAGCCACTCTCCTAAGATATGTGAGTGCGGAGTAGCAGCAACACAACTAGCTAACTCCGACAGCTGAGCCAACGGACGCTCTGCAGGAAATCCCGTTATCAAATGGTATATGCGTCAAAACACACGGAAAGTGCAGCGCGGTGTAATTCTGCATGATCTTAGTCGTCATTAGTGATACTCGAATAGACCTATACCTGGGGTTAGGGGAGAACAAGCATATAGCTTGTTCTCTGCTCGTTATTTTCTTCTGTTGTAGCAGATATATATATATATATATATATATATATATATATATATATATATATATATATATATATATATATATATATATATATATATATATATATATATATATATATATATATATATATATATATATATATATATATATATTGCACCGTTTTTCCTAAGGCGCTGTTTAGCAGGCTCCGGGCTTTTTATAACGTTAGGCATAGTGTCGATTGGAGGCACTGCAGCCACTATCAGACAGCGAAGCACGCCCTCGCAACTACTCGCAACTTCCTTGCGGCATGTTAAAGCGCAATGTGGCCCGACTCATCGTTTACAGACAACTGTACCGATATAATTGCGAAAATCGTGGTGACACACTAAAGCACAAGGATAAACGAACGTGAATCAGCATGCTCTTTCTCAGCGCTGTGAGGACTCCGGCAGTGACAGCTTGGAAGCCATAGGGGAGGGATCTCTCACTGTTGCCAGAAGGGGCACTTTACGGTTTCCGATCCCGCCGCTGTCGGTATAGAACCAGCAACCTCGAGCTCAGAAGCCTAACGCCATAGCCACGTAGCCACCACGGCGGGCTGTATTCCGCAGCACAGCATTATAAATGATGGCAGCAGAAATAGTTACGGCACAATTATACACCCATGTGGCATCCGCTACGCCGATATGTCACCCATTCAAGGTGGCCTGACGTTTTTATATGATCCAATTTTTCGATTCACTGGGCTTTCGTTCTTCGTTTGCCTTACTTGAAGCCCAAAGCCTATTTATTTATTCCTTTTGTATCTATTAAAGCGCTACAATTGGAAGGTCGCAGTTTTCGAGCGAGTGAGATACCGGTGTCTCCGCTTTTATGTTATGACTGTTTCCGCTTGCGCCAGAGTGTTCTCTGCATGAGCGCAAGCTTGATTGCCTCAGTTTTATGATAAGGTGAATAATATCTGTACCGCAATAATTTCATTGCATTCATATTAATCTTCTATTAATAACCTTGACTTCCGTGGCGCTTTTTCTCCCGTTGCAATGTAAAAAATTTTTGCAGGCCTCCTGTGAAGTAGGGAAACGCCGGGAAGGAAAGGTCGGCGATGGCGAGTGAGAAACCGCTGCGACCATACCCGAGTTCATCAACTGCCATTAACTGTGCTATTGCAACACACTGTTAAAAATAATTCTTGCTCCAAGGTGTTCTTTAGAGCTCAATAGATTGCTACTAATATAAATGGCGTCCCAGTTAACGTTAGCCACGCTGTTAAAATAAACTGGTAGAATATAGGATCATCAGTCATCGTCTGTCATGATGCTAGGTCATCAGTCGTCGTCAACCAGCTGGCTAACAAGAGAATATTAATTGAGCAAATTTATAAATTTTGAATTAAGGAAATGACTTCCGGTGGGATACCTGTCTTGCGTCCTAACACATCTCGTGCAGTCCTCAGCGCCGCTATGTCCTGCGTAATTACGCCTTGCGCGCTTTATTTCTAGCGTGCGAAATACGAAAAGTGCCAGGTTATGCCAGTGTGCCGCGACACCAGTGACCTCAAAGGCGATTTGAAGGACCTGCCTTCGTTCATTGGCTAGCTCGGCTACCGTCTGGCCATTGCATAGGCTGTGATCGACACAAACAGAGGTAGCAATTACCCCTTCCAGGCGGTTGCTGAGGCAGGCGGCATAGCCTCCGAGATGGAAGTCCTGATGTTGGAGCATAGCCTGATTTTAGAGCATAGCGTGACAGTGAGTTAGTTCCGTCGAATTACTTTTGAGGTAACAGATGTCGCGGCACGCTCGCACGTAATCACGCGGCATTTCTTGTATTTCGTGCGCTACGAATGAAGCTTGGGAAATGTAACGATGTCTTATATAGTACGATGAAAACAACATAATGGAGCTGTTTTAGGATTCAATAACAGCTTTGACATCGACTTCAGGCCCTAGCTTCATTAGAAAAAGAAAGAGAAACCTGTTTAAATATTATTTCCTAACCAACTTGATAATGTGTACACAAAAAATAAAAAAAAATATCTTTGTGGCAGAGGAAGACTGACGATCGAACTGCGTAGGTCGCATAATTCTATAATGTACCAGTTGCTCTTTTTAACTCTTGGCATAACCTTAGCTGGCACACCCTGTATATCAAATTTTCGAGCTCGCAGTTGTTGAGGGGCTGTCTCATTGCGAAACGGTCTTATATTAGCCATTGTTCATTCAAACGCATGTGCAACCTGTCGCTTCGCGTCGCTTCACATATATTCTGTAATCTGCAGGTGGCTACGAAAAGCAGCGCTTTTTTACTTGCTAAAAGTTTCTTGCAATATTTCAAACGCGACCAAAACCAGCAGGAGACACACAGACACAACCCCGAAGACGAACACGGTACACAGATGCTCACGTGCTGGCTCGCCGATAGCGCACTGGATTGCACAATGTCCACCCAAACAGCCTCGAGCGTTACATATTTTCCTCTTTCTTTTCAGGCTTCCACTTAATGGTGATTCGGCCCATCTAACCGCCACCAAACCGTTGGAATTTCCTCGAGAATGGTGCAGGAAAGTCTCACTTTCTCAGCGTACGCGGACGAGATAACAAATCGCCGACCCAGTCCACGGAGCACAGCGTGCCGCTATGGACATTACCGCAGCCATGCACGTCGACGTTCCTTCCAGTCCCCCCGCGTTATTGGTGGTCGGGAAACAATGAACCTGCCAGAGAAGTAGGTCATCTGAAGACCGGGCCAAGGAAGGGATAACGCACAGTGCATCCTTCGACGGTTACTCGTTTTGAGAGTGTACCGGCCAGTCAAGCGCCCAAAACTCCCAAACGCCCAAAGCCGGCGTTATATCTAACAATGGCATATACATGGTATAGACTGCTTTTATTATTGTGGACGTCATGTAGGACTTTCACGATATCAGAAGTCATTATGCAATATATGAACGTCATATATCGTCACTAAGACGACATATGAATGTTATTTGACCATGTTTCCGCGCCCATAATATGTTCGCGATTACTCTATTTATTCTTGTTGTTTTTCAAGTGGCGACATTTTTTTCTTTTACCTTGCCGCATGCTCCTGCCGGATCCTTATAATAACTTCATTCACGGTTATATGTCAGGCTAATGCTAGAAGCCGTATTCGACATCCAGGCGATAATCTGGCTTTGAACTTGACAGGTATACGTAAGAGGAGATATTATCTACCACGCACAAGGCCCTAACCACAAAAACAGCACGGATATAGCCCCACGGCGAATAAGAACCCGACCAGGAAGTATACAGCAGAAAGGCGAAAGCCCAACGCAAAGCTGCGCTTCAAGGCCTTCTGCCAGAAGAACGTGACTCCATGCTCCAAGGATACGGACGTGTGGCCAAAACCTGCCTGCGCAGAGTGAGAACCAGCACGTTCCTTATAGGGTCGAGATTAGCACTCTTCCACAAAAGAACCTGCTCCAGTATGCAGCTGCCACGCAGACTATTACGGACTGCTGTAAAGATGCAGGTCGAGCACGAGCAGACACCTTCCACCTCGTGTGGTATTGCCCAGCACTCACGAGGCATCGACGGGAACGTGTCCTTAAGCATCCCGCATCGCTTCGGCCTGCAAATATGCTGCAATGAATAAGGTCAAGCATAAAAAATGTCAAGCATACAGAGCATAAAAAAATCATCTTTCCTCCCTCATGAACTACCTCCAAGAAGCACAGTTGCTCATATACGTTTAACCACACCCCCTCCTTGAAGCCCGTTTCCCTGCCTCTCCAGATGGCCGAGAATGTACAATGGAAAACGAAGCGCGTAAAAGTTATACACAACGACACATGGAAACGTGTATTTGTCGAATTTATCCGTGCTCAGTTCTCCAGTAAACGTCAGGCCAACTAGCTCAATAGTTAGTATCTTTGAGAATGTACTTGCTTTATCGCAATGCATACGGATCTGGCATTCGCGTTCTGTTGTGCGTACTGTGAACTTGGATGATTATGTCGTCAAATAGTGGAGGGGGTTGGGGGGCGGAGCAAATCTAACGCAAGGTAGCTGTCCGGTTTTAGTAGATGACGGTAGGACATTTCCTTTCCGGCTTCTTGATATCATTTTTTTCTAACTAAATCACCATCAAAAGGTTCAACCAGGGACGGCCAAGCACCAAACCACCATCTTGTGTTGGTTGGCTCTACGAACGTATACGAAGTGATCTGAGCTAAAGCAGAGCAGATGTCATGGCATCTAATGCTATCTTCGGCCGGTCGCTTCCACCCCCGAAGCAGAGTCGGGCAGATCCGGCGTTACCCGAGCTCAGATGTAGAGGACGAGCGCGCAAGCCAAACGTGCGACTCGCTCTCGGAGGAGGCAATGGCAGATGCTAAACCACGTGACTACTACCAACGTCCGATGTTTCGCTTATCGAAAGCTCCCGGCGCTGCCTGGAAAACCGGCGGACGCGCCGGCGGGACGAGCGTTCGTCGCAGTGGCCTAGGTTGCCTAGGTTACGGTGGGCCGTCGCCAACAGCAGCGACGCGGCTCTGCGATGACGTTTCAATTTCGACGACTGCTCCGACGACAGGGCTCGGAGCGCCTCAGAGCGCTCGAAGGTGGAGGAGAGCAATCGAGAAGAACCAGCCGAACGCAGGGCGGGCACCCTCTTTCAACCAGCCGAAGACAACGCCGCTCGCGAGAGCGCTCCAGAGCGCTCAGAAACGACCAGTCGAAGATGGCATAACAAAGCCCGAAACCAGTATATATGAGACAAATATTTGAAGGCGCTTAAATATGGAATGAATAGTCCTGAATGATTTACCTCACCCAGGGGTGCTAATTCAGTAGTAGCATATAGAGAGACTTAATACAGAGATATACTATGCGGACACAATGACAGTCGCGGGCAAGGCCCACTCTAGGTGAGGGATACAGAAAGCGCTCTTAGAAAAAGCTTCAAAATGGCCATGAATGTCCTCACGCCCCATGTCTTGACGACTTGAACACAGGATAGCGGTGGCGTCATCATGGCTAACAGATAAATTGTTGTTTTAGTGTTATCTTTATCGTTGGCTACTTACGTCATTCATCGTTTTGTTCACCCATGGGACTCAGTGCGCGCGGACTTCCTCGTGCAGCCTAGAAAGCGGAGGTCCGCCGAGACAGAAGGCGGCCGTGAGCATGAAAGCGTTTGTCGCGAATGTGCTGCAGGAGAGTGTAAGAGCTGCGCAACGCCTTGGCACGTGCGCTATCACACAACGCCTCTGACGACCGACGTCACTCCGGGCGCATTCCAAGGGTAACCAAATTTGTGTCCTCTACGACAGCGGTGAAGTCGGCGCCAGATTGCAACAAACTATGGACGCTCTGCTTGGTAATACACGACCAGCATAACGTGGCAGGCCTTTTTCTTCGTATTGCACACGAGTGCAGACATGTTGACGACGCCGGATGTGGCACTGTGGGTTGGATAATGCGAGTTAAGCTCCGTAAGTTCGAACAGCGAGAACGATCGAAGCGAGGTACGTGCTGATTGGCTCAAAGCAACGTGGAAGAAACGAGAGTAGCGTAACATTCAAATGTGCTGAAAGAGGAGACAACAAGCATTTACACCCAAGTAAAACTTGAATCCAAGAACGCGTATGAAAACACAAGCAGTACTAAATGTGCAGGCGCCATTAATAAAAAAAGATGTACTTGCGAGTAAGCACTTGTAGCATCTGCTCTCATTGTCCGTTGCATTTTACCTTATTTTCATAATGTATAGATATCAACTCACCCAGTTATCAACCCTGAAAGAAATAAGTATCGTGGAATTGGAGGAGATAAAAGTATAAATGTCCATATGCAAAGTGATTGAGAATTATTGCTGGTAACATTATTAGACTCACATCTTGGATTTGGCTGCACAAAGAAGTGGTATCCCTCTCGAAGTGACACATAACAGATTACGCTGCCGAAACTCACAAATGAATCTTTATTTACATACGTCTGAATATGACCCCATTGTCGCCATAATTGTAATGAAAAGCTTTGGGAATTCGGCTCCAGAGTGGGATATCCTACGGCTTCAGGGTCACGTTGACAGCCACTACTACAGCAAAGCGAGAGGTAGTTATTCTTGAGACAGTTGTATCTCGGAAAATGGATCCATTTCTTTTGTTGCACAATAAGTGCTTTACTATTCTCCTTTGCGAGCCTTTTTTCGTGAGGTAATATAGAAGAAATCAAAGTAAGGCATTAATTGCAGACTAATTGCACGCTTTGATAAGAAGTAGACGGTAAATCCGGAAAAATATGAGTGCCGATTGACTCCTGTATGTTCTTGCTCGCGGGAGCGTCCTACGTGGTCAAGCGCATGGCTCGAAGGAAAATTGCGACATGGAAGTCCAGGCATAGCGATAATTTGAAAGCCTCGTGGGAACCACCTCTCACTTAGGGACGAGTGCCGATTAACAATTTATTGCGCCATTCCTTGACGCACCAGTTCTCAGGTCGTGGAGACTGTCCCGTTGTCGGCCTTGACTCGGGCTATATCACCGGCTTGTAGCTTTGCTGAGATTTTTGGAGCGCTCCTCTGCATGAATTACCTGACCGAATGCTTCCAGTCAAATCATGGGAGTATTTCCAGGAAAACTGCGTACTGCGATTGGTGGCAGGATAAAAAGCGTTCAGTGGGAGGAGGATAAATTATGAGGAAGCAAGAGCGCTAAGTGAGTTACCTGCGTCATTGTTCGAGGAACTATACAGAAACGTTTTTTAGCCGCTTGGTTTAAACCAGGCCCTTGGTTCGGTGAACACTATCGTTCTAGTAGAACGAATTATCTTGACAAGAGCACGACGTTGGTTCAATGAACTTTCGTCCCAGTAGTTCAGATGGGGATCAGCACGTTGATTTGTCTTCGCCCGTACCTTCTTCTGTCTCCATTTTCTCCTCTCTTATCATGCAAAAATAGTCTGCGGGAGAATGGTAAAGTTTAGCGTTCTGGCGATGTGAGGGCAATACCTGCTTTTCCCATAAACTTTTCGCCCCCTTCGGGGTCTGTTCCCTCAGTGCGGCAGAAAAGTAGAAGATAAATTGTGGAGCTTCATTTCTTTGATACTTTCCTTTTGTTAAATGGCTGCACAATGCCAGTTGAAGAGCCCAAGACTGTTTCGATTCAGGTTTTGCTTGTTGCTTGATTCGACCATTTCATGTATAGTTAATTTTTTAATGTTATGCTACATTTACTTTCCCTAGGTGTCTAATATTTATTTTTAGTTATTTGGTTTGCACACATAAAACAATTACAGAGCAGAGGAAGATAGCTAACTCGCAACTGCCACCAGAAGGGGCGCAATGCCTACCGGCTCCAGAAGAGAAAAGGTACATAGAGAAAAAAACGATGAATGAAGAAGAGGAGGGATTTTAAGAGGGATGTGCGTAAAAAAGTGCTCGAAAATCACACATGTGTTAGTCATCATTCTTGAAGTAGCCAAGTAGGCGTAGTAAAAATTCACGCAATGGGAGAATTCTTTTGGAAGTTACACGAGAACTTGGTCACTGAGACGCTTTTAAACAACGACGGAATTCCGCATGAATTCACTCTTCACCAGGCAGACAGCAACACTCAAAATCAATTTTTCCTTTGCCTATTTTCTTGATGACCTGGCTTGTGTAATCAGCTGTGTCGCCCTCTACGTGTCGTTTATTCAAGTTATTATCGCAAAAATGAACTCTTGCACGCTATGGAACTATTGTAACATTGATTGTTGCAGTGTTGTCATAAATAAAATTCAGTACTGCATAGAGTAAGACCAATCAGAGAGTCTCAAGATAAATAAATGTTATTCGAAGTTAATTGCCCCAAAAAGCTATTGAATAATACCATAGTTTTTTGGCTGTGGCCAACACTTTTCAAGGGGTCGAAAATTTGAAAT